>NW_009633785.1:26544-27618 GCF_000690535.1 Cariama cristata
AATGGGGGATAACTGTTCTCTTGCTGTTTGTTGATGTGCAAAAAACGCAAAGTGGCCCTTCAGAGTTTGTTGGTACCTGGTGTGGACCCCTCAGCAGTAACTCACTGGTAAGTTATTAAAATTGAAGAGCTCTCAAGTGCATCCAGGCCAACACGAGGCACTGTTTCTGTGCTCAGTCACTTTATTCTTCTGAAGCCTCTCAACTCTCCGATAATCCAGTCCATCCTCCTTTTGCATCACCTCAGACTTGGACAATGTGCCCTGGGCTTCAGCAAAGAGTCCGAAGTCCAGCTGCCCTGCCCGGGGCTGTCAGGAGGTGGTGGCCATCACCTCGTGCCTGTGCTGCTGCATTCCCACGCTGTGCTCAGAAGAAAAGCTGCCTTGGGTTCCTTCGTTGCCCAGTTACACGCTTCACTCCTCTCTCCCTGTCAAACTCCATTAGCGACAGGCCAGAGACTCTGCACACACACACACGTGTGCTACGTGTGGACACACAGCTCCTCCTGTTGCACTCTGGCAGTGAGGCTTACAGATCAGCACCTGGCTTTGGTGGGGATGACAAGTGCTGGCAGGAGTGGGTGCAGCCCCAGGACCCGCTCGCGGGGCCGGGCTGTCATCGCTGTCACGGGCTTCTCGGAACCCAAAGCTCAGACTCGTCTCTCCAGCAAACTGAGTACAGGCTCTTGGCCTCAGGAGCATCTCCCACTTGTTTGTAAATGAACTTTGCTGGAGGTTCCCAGCAGCACTCTGATGTGGATGGGTTTTAGTTCATTTAGGAAGTTCAGGGCCCTTGCTGGTTTAGCAACAGCTTCACTCACAGGCAACGAAGTCTGTTACAACCCCACTTCTTCCTGCCATCTCCTCTGGTTTGCCAGGTGTGGTGGGCTCATCGGCAGCACCACCGGGATCTTGGTCTCTTACTCCAGAGCGAGATTGTGTGTGTATGAAACACAGGCCGAGTCTTGCACTTCAGTGTTTCTGCTTGCCTTAAGCCTTGCCTAATTAAATGCCTACTTACTGCCCGTCACCTCCAGGTGCCAGCAGGCACGTACGGGCTGGCAGCGCTGCCCGAAG
>NW_009633785.1:27665-47196 GCF_000690535.1 Cariama cristata
TACCAGTGACCATAAATACTGAGGTGTATGTAGATGCTACTGAAGTGGCAGCTGAAGAGTATTTAGATGCCCAACACTGCAGCTGCTGTTGGTGTTACCAGATGTGCACAACCACTGACCTGCCCCCCCCAGTGGGACTGGAATGTTCCTGCCACATCACCAAAACCCAGCAGAGCAGCCATGCTGGTGTGTCCCACACTTCCACAAAGGAATGCAGGAGACAAAACCCAGGACCGCTTCCCCACTCAGCGATGCTGCGTGACGATTTCAGCTCTGCTGCTCGGGCGTTGGCAGCAGGACCCGCCGCCCACGTACAGCGGGGGAGGTCCGTGACCGTGGTCTGTGTCAGCACTGCAGCCCTCACCAACCAGAAGAGGAACAGCCGTGCACCGGGCGTTGGGGTAGTCCCCACTGGAAATGGGGTCTGTTGTTTGTGCGTGGGCTTTCCTGCATACCACAAGTTTGCGGTGAATCGCACCAATGGAACATAATGTAAACAAAGAGTTTTAGAAGGAAACCCGCAAGACCACTGTGTCCATTACATGAAGAAATAGGAGAAGAAGAAAAGGAGAGGAAAAATCAATTAACCTAGAAAGGACATTTAAGAAAGTATGGCAAAACTAACTTGGCCCACTTAATGAACTATTAAGTCAGAATCTGAACAGATCAGCATTTACAAAGTCTTTTACAGCTACGCTGTCATTCAACAATGCCATTTACTAGACTCATTGGATGAAAGGTGGCCCTGTGTTGTAAAGCAAGTTAAATTACGTACAGACGAGTACGTAATCACAGTTGCACCTTTTAGCTTTGAAATGTATTTCTGCAACACCACTTCTATGTGTGACAGCCTATGACAACGTGCAAGAAAAACACAGCCAAGACGCACAAACGCACACGTACACTTTGTCTGTGGGTTAGCACAGCGTTTCCCCACGGACAGCAGCAGTTCAAAAGACTTAGCCAGGAAATCACCTAAAGGCATCTCGGTTGTTCACCAGTGCCCCAGTTTTCATTCCCTAAGTTGTACTCTAAGTGGCTGCAGCAGCTGGAGTCTATTCTTTTCCTTTCTAAAGGTTACCCATACAGCAACGTGCCCCAGTCTGTGCGTCAGAGCTGTCATTTCAAGCCATCTGCAACATGCTGCTGCTGCTGATTTAAATGTTAACTTGTTTGCTCCTCAAAACATGCAAGAAAGGAGAGAAAGATCATGAAACAATTATGCAGAGCTTTGTAAGGCCTTTCTTGCCCATTTCCTTCCACCGAGATGCGCAAGATCATCCAAGGAAAATTCTGTAGTGGGGAAGAAGTGGATTAATTTCAGTTGTAGATCCTGAACTTACAATACTTGTTTGCTATTTAATTGCTTTAGCTCCTTTTCTTTTCTTTTTTAGTGGTGCACTGGAGGCTTATGTTCAATCAGTGAGAACGAGAGAGGGAAAGGAGTTTGCACCAGTCTATCCCATAATGGTTCAGCTGCTGCAGAAGGCCATGTTGACCCTTCAGTGACCATACTTGGACAACTCTCTCAAAATACGGAATGGACAGTAACAGAGTCAGGGGTCTTTGGTGCCACATATATTACATGAACCGTAAGTGTGTATACGTAATTATTCCCAAATACATAAGCTTTACAGTGAAATGTGTTTACCTACTTCATCTGTGAAACTTCTGTCTTCTTGCTTCACGTTCACATTATAGGAATTTATTCATACACAAATATTACAAGGAAATTGTACCATTTTTCTGTGCTCTAAGTCTACATCTAATAAAAATGAATCATTCTTTAGCATTCCTTTTGAATTTAGAAAGGTATAAAATTAGAAGACACTCAAATATTACAGTATAATTGCTGAATATCTCAAATAAGGAAGTAGCTCTTTTCCTACAAGTACAGTTTTAAACAGTTGGATACATTTTAGCCTTACTCAGAAAATACTTTTGAAACACTAGAACTAGACAGTTTCCATCTAAAAATCACTAATTTTAACACAAGGAAAAATATTTATAATAACATAAATGATTCTCTATATTACACTGCTATTCGCTTTGAAACAATTTATATTGATTTCAACTCTCTTTTTGCTTAAACTGTAATAAAGAACATTGACTATCCAATGCGGAATTCACTATTTGAAATTCTTCAGCGGCTTCCTAACTGCAAAGCATCAAAATGGACTTTGGATGGGTTCATGTGGAGACTTCCATACAGAATGTGCTCATCTCTGCAGGGGTGACAATGATTAGTCATCTTCATTTTATAAAATACACAACACCAAATTTTAATGAATTTATTTGAAATAATATACAAGAATATAGTGTGCAAAAATCTTAGGGGCAACATCATGTAGACATGTGTCATAAACTGAAATTTACAGTTGTGATTCTTAAAAAAAAAAAAGGAACACACAGCTGTTTAGTACATGAAAAGCTATGATTGTGAAAGTTAACAGCAGAAGCAATTGTAATCCTAACGCAGCTGCTCTAATTTTAGACAGTTGGAGGAAAAAAAAGTAAAGTGCAAGTGTTGCACGTATAGTTAAGTGCAAAGTTTGCCCCCACCATAAAGATGTCTTATGGCAAAATAAAATATTGTAGAATATGTGGCAAAGACAAAACACAAAGTTAAAACTATGATGGTGACGGTAACAACAGCACCATTTTTCTTGAGATAACGCTATTTATTTGTTTCATCCTGTCCTGGGCCATTGTTTCCACCGGAAATAACAGCTCTCACTAGTGCCAGCTGGTGCAAAAATCTCTCCCTCGTGGATACACATTTTAGACGCAGCAACCCAAGCGGCAGCTCCTGTGCTACATTAACACCATGCTCGCTATTTACCACACGTTCCGGTAACTTGTTGGCAGGCTGGGATGCTAGAGGCCGGTAATACATTTTGCCATTTCCGAAAAATCCCAGGCCCCAGAATTGTAATTAATAATATGGTTGTGCAATACATATTAATCAGCAATAAGAATCAATGTATATAAACAGCTGTTACGTATTTTAAAATTCCCCTTTTTGTACATTTTCTTTTAAAAATAAACATTTATACACGCCTCCTTCCCCTCTTTCTAAAGTACTTTAGCACCACAGGATATCCATTTTTCAAGCCTATATTACCTGATACATATATGAAGTTTGGAAGAAAAATAAGGCAATTTGGTTTAAAATGTTGATAGTTTTAGCTTACTTAATGTTCTATTGTAAAAAGCAAATCTGCACTCATATTAGATCACTTCCGACTCGATGGTGCCAGTATTTTATGGTCACACAAAGTCACAACAAATAGTAAGACCTTGTCTTGCATCTCCCTCCCATCAAGCGACAGCCATTTTGTAAATACAGAGTTGACAGGACAATTCTGGCTTAATGCTGTTGTGAGCCCTGAGAAAAGAGAAGAGAAAACCAGGTTAGCGTTACCAAGCGAAGGGGAAGTAGACATTACCTTAAATCTAGCAAACACTTATTCTGAAAGCTGTAAGTACTTGTAATCATCAGTTACTTAGAAGAAAACAAAAGGCCAAAATAGATTATTTTATCCCCGATCATCAAAAGACCAAGACTTCTTTGTCACAGCCTGGAGTCCACCATCATTACCTGACAAGGTAGCCAAGCTGCTGACAAAATTCTTAGTTCACTGAAATAAAACAATTAAAAAAGGTATTTCCTGCAGTAACGCTGAGGTAACAGGTTCTACAGCCACTGTTGGCTTGGCCTGAAGACCCCAAGGCCAAGGAAAATCCTACTAGAAGGGAGGGTAGGAAAGCCATCCTCCTTACTAAGGCCGGCCCAGCACTCTTCCCCTCACGTCTACACAAATACCCCCACCGAGTCCCCTGAAGCTCACAGGTGCACTTGTGAAGTGAACGTGAGCTCGCCATCCAATGCCCAAGACCGCAGTAGTGTAAAAGCAGAATAAATAAACAGCATTATCTTAACTAAGGCCACAAGGAAATCTAACAGAAGCTGTCACTGTTGATTAAAATAGAATACAGGGAACAGAAAAACAGCTTGTTCCTAGCAGCTGGGATTTGGTGAAACCTTCTGCAGCAAGGGACTGAAAAGCCCGCACCAAGCATGTACAGCAGTAAGAAGCAACTCTGCGCTGGAGCATTTCTTATTCAGTCTTAAGGCAACGCTTGCATATGCTCTTGAGAAAGTGGCCTCATTTACACATGAAAGGAAAGGGGGACATTTCAGGATGAAATCTTAAACCTATGAAGTTCACACCACACTTGATGCTCCTACCCAGGCATAAAATGGCTGATGAAAGGTCCTGGCATTCTGTGCACCTCAACGGACCTTTCCTTCCAACCTACTCTTCTAGGTGAACAGGCAGGTTGGTAGAATCTCCTTTTTTTGATGTTCTCTTTGTATGATGTATTAGCCTGAAAGCCCTTATCTTACCTAATATATCCACTACTTACTAATACATTGCTGCAGACTCTTAAATTGATGGCCTTCTGCAAAGTGGAAAACAATTTATTTCCCGACAGAAGAATTGTTATCTATTGTATTTATTTTACAACTAAAACAGAGTAATAAAAGAAAGGGATTCATGGGAAAAAAATTAATTTGCTCCCTCGATAACTCCATATACGCTGATAGTAATTATGAGTAAAAAAGAAAATGGTAAAGAAAAAGCTTTTACTGAAGAAAAAGCAGACTGACTGAATCACAACAGAGAAGGATTTTTGTGAAAGTTTAAGTGTTTTCTGAAGGAAATGGACAGATGTAATTTAGGTACAACCTTATAAACTCAGTTACTTCAAACAAAAGGTCACGTGCCCTTCCTCTGCCTTTCACAAGCACACTCACTTCCAGTCCAACAGAATTCATGGAACTCTCATAAAACATTGAGACCCAGACTCTCTGCTCATGTGTCTCCAGCCAACTGTCCAAAAGCAGGTTACACAACACGGGAGTAAAATGAAGGTTTAGGCTACCAAGCAAGAAGTAGACAGCAGAGTTTATCCTCAACAAAAACCACTGTAGCTACCGTATGAACACATTTAACTGCACAATGAAAAAGACTGCTTCAAACATACAGAATTTGTTCGTTTTCGTTTCCAACAGTCAGGATTTAAACGTTTCTGTTCTTCTGCCAAGGCCTTGGCTTCTAGTGTGTACATCCGTCTTTCTTCATTTTTCATCTTCTTCCACCTGTCACCCAGTATCACACTTATGGCTCTGCAAGATAAATGTTTACAGTACCATCAGGACAGGGCGTTAAGAAATGTCCTTATTTTTTTCTTTTTCATCTCAGCACTTTAAAGAAGACAAAAGTTAAATGTGGAAATAATACACACAGAAGAAACCAACTGTATCTTTAAAAAAAACTCTTTTAAATAATCACGTTTCTGATTATCTTCTCATACTTCTTTTAATGGTTAAACAGCTGAGACCTCCGTGAGCTGCACGGGGGTCAATGCACACTCTAACACTTCAAAGGGTGTACATTTGAGTACACAGCAACTTGCATAAACCAGCAAAATAAGGATGTTAAAAAGAAAGAAACACCACATGGTAACTCACATTTGTTTCGCTCTACTTTTGTACTAGAAGATCATATGACAGATTTGTTGAAAATATGTTCTCTAATAATTAGGGCAATGATCTGAATGTGACCTCAGCCAAACAAATACTTGATTAACTGCAAACCCTGTTTAACAGATGTGCCCAGCTTCCTCCACCTTTAATCCATTCGAGGCACAACACACTGGTAAGTTCCTGTTCTGTGCAAAACGAACGTTTGTTCTAACACACCAATCATCATTTCCAGAAGCTGAATGCTTTCCTGCTCCTTATGAACTTCATGTCTTTTGGGCAGTATTTCCCCATATTATCACACCATATTGCTTAACTGCACTCCAAAATGTTAGATCAATATTCCATTAAAGCTTTAACTCCACCCTTGAGCTGAATGAAGATCTCTCAACAACAGCTCTGTTACGAATGACAATTACTGACCTACTGAGCAGGTATGCTTTGGCGTCAGACTACAGCGATGAAAGTTCTACGACCGGCTTTAAGAAAAAGGTGTATACAACTAAAAGTACTTTGCTTTATCCTACTAAAAAGTTCCTTGCTGGCAGCAAAGCTATTCAGAGACTTTCTAACAAACAGAATCAAGAAGAGCAGAGCGTCATCAACCATTTCCACAGCATTTCACATCATACAGCAATTCTGAAGGCTTTTCTCCACCATACTGAGAAAAGAGATTTTAATCCTGAGTAGTTACCGTTCAGGCTTCCAGGAGCTGCAAAGCACTCAGAGAGCACAGCAAGAACTCCACTGGGGCGGCTGTGAAGCCTGGGCTGTCAGATGCTGTGGTGACTCCTTAGGGCAAACTCCTCAAGCTCCAACCAGATCCCATCAACATCAAACCCATTTGCACAGCCTGTCTCTTTGGCAATGGAATTTCTGGTTTTCTAGCCAAATTAAGAACGAGTATCTTTGGTCTGTCATCAGAAGTAAACATGCTCCAGTTTAATTAGCAGATTTTTCATGTTTTGGCAGTATGCAGAAGCACATGAACAGCACTAGAAACCTGTCTGGTTTTGGTCACCAGTTTGTACTGGGTCACTCGTACCCCCAGGAAAGAACATGGTGACCCAGAGAGAGCAGGTTTGCTGAAAAAGCCATTGCATTTCCAAATAAAAATGCACTATGAAATCTTTGTATTTCAAATGCAAAAATATGCATGTATTTTATACCTCCAGAGAAAAAACTACACTGAGGCTTTGAAACTAAGTACAGATCCATAAATTTCAAAAAGCTTGGGAAAAAAAAATAAATCTAAGGCAGAGACAAAAGCTCCATTTCTCCAAGGGAGCAGTTCTATGAGCGAACCACTGAGACTGAAAAAAGATGTGTACAAAGAAATTTCCTGGCATTAGAGAGACCTAATTCTCCTGAACCAGAAACAAGTAAGAAAAAAACGACCCTACTGCATCACTGCCTTAGGCGCCCTTCACCTCATCAGAACTTCCCAGTGCTCCGTACACTGCCTTTGTCCTCTTAAAATGCTGGTAAGACACCTGACAACATTTTCGCAATTGACTAATGTGCAGGATGCAATCCCTTATGCTGCAGTTAATTCAAAAGAAATTGTCCAACAGCAGTTGAGAATGCCTCGAGTTTACTCAGTAATTATGTTCTGCATGAACAAATGCTGTTTATAGTTTAGGTGATTTTCTTCATCTTTAGAATTTATTCATGTATTTCTGAACGCACAGTCAAGTCCAACTACGGTTAAAATGAGTATCTAGAAAAGAAACAAGTGCTACCCTAACACCACTTTCTCAAGTATGGTCTTAAAGTCCACAGTATTTTTAAGTCTCATGGGAATGGTGACTTGTGTTTTGAATGTTTACAGCTCGCTATCTTGTTGACATGGGTTGAGCTACTTTGTCTCAGAACAGACTGTTTAACTTAGACTACTTCAAGTTCTGTCCTTTCTTGCATGCATAATAAAAACAAAGTAACTGTAGCAAACATAAGAACTCCAGCACATAGAAATGGGTACTACATGTAACCAACTGTAAGATCTACTGAGTAATCTGAAAGTGGCACAAATCTACATTCAAAAAACGTTAAGAGTTGCCTCTGAACAGCTAACTTAATAAATGCCCCAGCAACGCTTAAGCAACAGTAGCAGAATGCCTATAAAATCAATTACCACTAACCCTTATGATTTCTTCTCTACTCTGTTTCATGGATGCCAAGAAACTGCACCCAAAGGCACTGCCTTCCAAATGGGACACTGAGCGGTGCGCTCTGAAGCGTACTTGTAACTCTGTCATCACTGCCCTTCAAGGTAAACCTGCTCACTGAAATATTCACTTATTTTCACATCCATCCAGCTGCAGCTCCAGTTCACTGCATCCATTTGAAATCAGCATTTTAAATTAAATATATAACCATCATAAACTTTCCTAGCTGACATTCTGTTCAATTTCTCAACCGATAGTTGCAATGAATTTGAAGGGAGCAGATCTGCTTCACTGAAATTACCATAAACATTGCAGAACATCATTGCCAGGACACACAAGACTGGCTGGGATTTAAGGATGGGTTATTTGTATGGTAAGATTTTATTTCTCAACACCAGTTACAGCCTCCTTACTAGAACATTATAAAATGCATGGCCAAAACCCTCTCAAAGCCCTGTCACCTTTAGTTTTTACCAGATTTAGTACCAGAATTTTTATGTGACAATGCAATTTTTACAACAACAGTTTTCATGATGTTATATACATTAAAAAATCTGATTCTAAGGTCAGTGCATGTTCCTGTGTTTTAGTTTATATTTACATATGCACAACTAGCACAAAATATTATCTAAAACAAATATAATGGAGATCTTTATAAAAAAAAGTTTTGACATGAATGTGCATACAGATAAAAAGAAAAGAACAAACCAACAAAAAACCCTCCCCCAAACACACGGTCATGAGACTTTTCCTGCAAGTTTCAGCAGACTGTTGAATGCCTGTAGGACAAGCAAAATTTGGCAACATACTGTTTTGGATTAAGATCTTTTGAAGTATCCTAACAATCAGTACTCCATTATTCATTATGATACACAGACTGAGAATAAATGATAGTAACTTCACTGAACAATTTGCACTATTATGTCAAGACTTAATCAGAGAAACCAGAAATTCCCTTTTTTTTCCCATTACAGCACATGAGCAGAGAGCCTGGTACTTTTTTCCCCTGAACGTTTCTCATCAGTGTAAACAAAGACTGTTCTGTATTTGTGACTCTGCACACATACATGTTACAGCACACGAGCAGAGAGCCTGGTACTTTTCCCCCTGAACGTTTCTCATCAGTGTAAACAAAGACTGTTCTGTATTTGTGACTCTGCACACATACATGTCAGTTGCTTTACTCAAATGCTTTCTCAGAAGGTGAGTTTGCAAAAAATGACTTGTCTCAAATTTACTGAGTACTGTAAACATTTGAAGTTCAACCATAAATTAAGCTTTGTGTCAGCATCTTTCAAAACTTGTTCTTAATATACATTTTATTTCAAATGCAAAATTTAGTCCACTTTAAATTTAAAGGTGGGGCACCTTTACATATTCTGCTAGCTCACCTGTAATAACAAAACTACAATTTTATACCATTACCTGTTGTCTTTCCCTGGATACATCTGAGTATACTCAACTCTGTATTTTTTGGCAAATAGCATGAAGGCATTCATTGGTCTTTTGCACTTGTTTGGAGAAGTGGCACTCACAGTACTTGCAGTCCCTGAGCTGTG
Source organism: Cariama cristata (assembly GCF_000690535.1). Classification (NCBI taxonomy): domain Eukaryota; kingdom Metazoa; phylum Chordata; class Aves; order Cariamiformes; family Cariamidae; genus Cariama; species Cariama cristata. The sequence goes on from NW_009633785.1 coordinate 36,944, forward strand.
GCTTTTGCCAGCTTTGCTGTACAAAGAACTGGAGGAAAGATGTGATGAGGCAGTAGATGCACAGTTTTTACTACTGCATTCTGATCTCTCAGCATCTTGATTGTTTGATCCTCCACAAGACAGAGAAGCACGACGCTGGCGAGCCATGCTGCTTAGCACATAAACTGCAGAAGAATCCATTGGTGTAAAATCGTAACTACAAGAAAAAGACATACCATAAAATGATCAAGTAATTTTCATGTACAATCCTTAAATAGCTGTTCACTTTTCATCTGTACTACATTTCTAGTATTCTGGCCTCTTTTATGTGACAATGATTTGTGCTTGATGCAGATGTCAGTGTGGGAAAAAAAAAAGACAAACACAAAACACAGTTTTTTTAATGTGATGGCAGACTGCAACTTTGCAAGATCGGCTGTGTACTATCAACTCCCCAGCTGTATATCAATTAATTATACACTGTCTTCAAATTTCATCCTCTTTTGAAATAAGCTTCTTTCTTTCTGCTTCTGTCCTTACCATAAATCAAATCTGGTCAGTGAATGATAGGTACTGAAAGGGCCAACTGATGTGAGAAGAGTAAGTGTTGAGTCCACTTGCAAATATATATTAATTACAAATATGAAATCACTGTATTAAAATAAATTGCATTATATACACTATTGTACAAACAACTTCTCTAGGCAGTTAAATACGTATTATTTTACAGCCAAACCTTCCACGGAGATTAAAAAATTGGTTAAAGACCCATGATGTTGCATGCTATTTGATTCAAAGCTGACAAACATCTGCCCTCTAGTGACACAACCGTGAGGTTACTCAGGATTTCAACAGCTTAGATAAGTTGTTTCCATACAATTTAGACCTCCAAGTACTATGAACTGTTGTAATTTTCCGTTGACCAACAACTACAATTAACCTCTAGCTGCTACCTAAGAAGTTTAATTCCACAGAGTATTTGTTAGCACCTCCAGGTGTGTGCAGATCAGTCTGGGAACCACAGGCTACACAGGAAAACACACTTGTAAAGGTGCTACTTGACCATGAATCTTAAAACCCTAAGTTACCACCACAAAATAAACATGAAATGTGTATAACTCTAAGGCTCCGCTCACCCACTGCTCAATGTGGCTATAGTTGCATCATTTATGGAAAAAAAATCAGGGCTCTGAAGAGCTTTTTTTCCAAACACAAAGCAGAACTACTAGCAAGGACTGCTGCCAGTGGTAGTCCAGCCCCCATCTGCAAAGGAGGCTCCTTTCTGTGGGATGGAACCAAAAGCAAGTGTGGAGCCTGAAGGGTTGCCTCCAAAATCCCTTAGAAAAGTAAAAAGCAATGAGAAGGGATAATGCCAACAACCTTGCAGGCACATTCACAAGATAATGACAAAGGACCTCTTTGTTCTACAAACAGTCTAGCACCCTTCCTATTCCTAATCTCCTTCCCATAACACAGCAACAAGATGTTGTTTTTTAATTCTTCTGTCCTGTTAACCACAGCTGCTGCTGCACGCTCCTTTCTCAGTGACTTACTCCCTTTTGCCCAGAAAGACAGACAAGGAATTTGAAATGTCCAGGCAGTATTCAGCTGGGCTGCAGAATGAATAGAGTCCAATTTCTTCAGTGAGATGTAAACAGAATGATTCTAACAGGTCTCTACATACGCAGTTCAGAACAGGAGTTAAGAAGAACAAAAAAACCCCAGACGGCAAATGAGTGAAGACAAGCAATTTGAACTCACTCTCTCTGTCAAACTGAAATCATACAAGACCTCCTAGGGCTTGAACTGCAAACAGCATTTTAAAATCATTTTTTCTATTGTAAATAAAAAAAAGCAACTGGACTAAAGCCAGATGTTAAAAAGGAGCGAACATCACAGGAGAAGATGGATTCTACTAAACCTAGAAATCTCAAAATAGTATGGAAAAATCTTTGAGTAATACTGTTTCCTTAGAATCTTAGAATAATTTATGTTGGACAGGACCTCTGAAGGTTATCTGGTTGAACCTCTTGCTCAAAGCAAGGCAAACCTCAAAGTTAATCAAACTTTAAAGTTAGGTAAGTCTGATGGATTAGAAAAGAATCACAAAAAGCAGAAGATACAAAAATAGTAAGAACTAATTACAAAAGTACTGTATTCTAAAGCCATAGCACATGCATTTATTACTAAGAAACTACTGAGATAATTCAGACACACAGCTGCACATGAAGCACAAGTTAATAGCCGGCAGACATACTACTGTGGGAAAATTGTACTAGGTCTTTCAAACATAGCCCACTTTACCTGAAGAATTTATACAGATAACACGTATATTTTTACTCCTTTGTCTAATGTGGCTTAAACTATCATAAAAAGGGGCCGAAAGGTTGTTTCACTCCAAGGTATTACTTTGCAGTTTAGCAGAGCACATGATTACACAGCTTTCCTAGTATGCAGTCTTCATTTTTCCCTCTTATTTATCTCATATTACCAGAAGTATTCTCTCTTTGCTCTACATAATGCTTCAAATTCTTGTAGACTTAAGGTGCCTACTCATTAAATACAAGAACCACTGAGGCCACTTTATCCAAAAATTACCTTTTAAATGTATCAAAAACACCTGAATCATCAAAGTTAATGGCATCAGGGTGTCCAGGAGGTAGACACAGATCTCCAAGATGCATTTCACAGCATGGAATGCCATGCTGTACCACAGTCAAGCTTGGATAAAAAGATGACCAACCTGAAGTGGTAAAGAGTTAAATTAGACAAACGGCCAGACAATCTCTCTAGTTCTTAACTGGAGCAATTCTACATCTCTAACTGATATCATTTTATAAAAAAGTTCTGATGTAGTTTCTTTCACCCAAAAGAAAAATCAGAAACACGTACTCAGGGAATTCTTACTGCAAGTAGTTTATTTTTATCTCAAGTAAAATCTCATTCTAGCAAAAAAGTAATCAAAACCTGGAAACTTTTATCATCAGAAGTTCCATATTTAGCAAGTGAGAAAAGCCTCCCTTATTTGCAGCTTCCCTTTCTCCCCCCAAATTTTTCTGCTTCCCTGAGCTCCATTTATATACTCAATCAAATCTTTCCTTGTAAGATATCCAATATTTCTATAGCTTTGTAGTTTTACAGTTTTGTTTGTTCAAATTCTGGATTTCTTTACAAAGACAGTGCACTGATTCTACAACACCGCTTCTATCAATTTCTTGAGTAACATGGGACGCCAATAAAATCTGCAACCACTTTCTAAGAATATTTTAATATACAACCAAGTATACTTGTAGTATTTCATACCTTTATTTTTAACATAAAAAGGATGATCGAGTCTGCATTCTACCGTAAGCAAGCCATCTTCCACTGTGCCAGGATCAAAAGTCAGCTTCAGCACTGACTCACCAAAGGAAATGCTTTCTTCATGAGAAATCAACTTCAACCCATCAGAACCATAGCCCTGTAAACATACATACAGCTCAAAATTTTTCCCACAAGAAAAGCATACACCTGTGTATACTATAGGTGTATATTCATCATCTTACATTTTATTAAAAAATACCAACATTCTAAGTGCTCTCGCTAAAAATTAATAAAGACGATATAACAAATAAAACACACCTAAATGGATTCAGTTCAATTGCTTTATAGCAAGATACTCAAATAATGCAGGGATCAGCTTTGGACAAGTTTAGTATAAACCCGCCCTTCCTGAGACAGTAATTAAAGGCACAGGGATAACAGCTACCTTGTAAGGACTGACTGGGAGATTTTCCTCTTTTCCACAGCTTTCAGATCTTGCAAAATCTTCAACATCCTGCCATTCTTTATTGCGTCCTTTATGAAAGCACAAACGAGAGCCTAATAGGTTTTTTTCAAGAAAAAAAGATTACTGTTATGTAAAAAAAGTCTGTGTTACAAAAAAAAAAAAACCAAAGACAAAACATATTTATTCAATGATACATGTTATTTTACCTTTTAGAAAACAATGCCAAACAGTTGAGGGCCAGGAATGGCACCATCCTAAATCATCATCATCTGAAAGTGATGACATGCAGAAAATGCCAGATTCTGATTCACTATTTGCCTATTAGAAAAAACAAAATGGTGTTGACATTTTACTGTGGAAGATTTTAGGGCTGGTCTTACATGTCTTTAGACACACTCTCTAATTTGCATCTGTGTTGTCATTTTGGTTTAAATACTAACAGGAATGTAACATGAAGACAAAGATTCAAGGAATGCAGTAAATGTGAACAGAGTATTTTCATCTCCTTTTCCTGAAATGTGCCATCCTGAAATTTTTGGGTTTCATTCTGAGATTCATTTCACACCTATGGATTAATCTTATGCTTAGGTACAAGCCATCGTTCCTCAGTCATCCACAGAACCACTCAAAGCACACATTACTCTATGGTCAAATTAGTGAAAAGCTGTAGGGCCAAGTCAGCTCCAGATAAATCACTGGGAAAAACTCACTGTCTTTAACAGACAAGTTTCAGACACAGGAAAGGGAGAAGCAGGACTGACAGTTTTTGTGTGTCTAAAAGGAGATCGTTCTGTATTTCCTTTTTGAGACAGCAAACAAGTTAATACAATTTTTTAAAGCTTTCTATAGAAGGAACTACAAGAGAAGCAGAGCTCTTAGAATTTGATCTAAAATGCAGACTCTATTATGTAGCACTACAAGGGTACTGTGGTAATAAGAAAAGTAACAGAAAATCTAACTTAAATAGAAACGGTATTAGAACTAAACAGATGATTTTTTTTAAACTAGTTTCTCTTTTCAAAAAACCTTAACCCATTACTCCTGCATCTTTCTTTATTTTAGAAGTGTTTCAGAACAACTCACCCTTTCATGTCTGACTGGTGTTTCATCCAAATCATTCTTGGAGAAGTCAGGATCATTCTTTGAGGATCCTGGTGGAGGACGTGCATAGGAATGTAAACTTTTGCTTGTGGCTATTATGTGAACAGGAGATGATCTACAACAGAAAAATGCGTTTTAAAATATCTCAGATTAAGACAACATAAAACTTAGCTGCCATTACTCTAAAATGCTCTTATTTAACAAACATTTCTGTTTGCATGAGCTGAATACCAAATAAACTTCCCACACACCAATATTCAAATGGGATGATTAAAGGGTGCAAGTTCAGACAAAGGGAGTATTTAGTGTAACTCCTGTATAGCTTCTATATACCACCCAAACGACAGTACTACCTTCACATGAGCATCTCCTCGCCACAATGCCAACATTTTTACAAGTATCTTGAAGTGAATATCCCATTCTTAGAGTATATAAAGAGATCTGCTCAGTCCTAATGATTAAATCCCAACTGCACTACTGTTAGCAGTACTGTATTTAATTTTCTTATTATAAACACAAGACCAAAGCCGTACAATAAAAGGTGAAGCCCAGAAATTTCTAAGATCTCATACTGCTTCTCACTGCCTTATGGAATTTACAGATCACAAATCTGAAACAGTGTAAATAAAAAATACATTGCATTAGATTTCCAATTAGTTCTTTTTTAAAAAAATCTAAAGTCAGTGCACTAGTAAGTATTAAGAATTTAATGTAATAAACTTATCTTAATTTTTCATCTGCTGCTTCACATGAGGTAAATGCCCATAATTTCTGAGCCTTCTGAGGTTAGGCAATGTCATTATACCATCCTACCTCATACGTGGCTGGCAACTAAGCAGCTTTTGCAACAGGCTCTGAAGTGAGTCCTGTGCAATCTTCCCCAGAAGAATAAAGTTACTATATAGAAAGATCAAAAATAGGGCTACAGTTCAAAGTCAGAGGGTGTGAAGAGTCAAAGAAATATTTCTGGAGAGAGAATATTACAAATCTTAAGAGTTCAAAATTGAAATGAGTGTCAGTACCTGTTATAAAAAGAGCACTGCATCAAAGGACTCTGAGGACTTGTGGCTATATTTGCTAATTCTGTCAACCAGTTCACCCCATTCTCACAAGAATAATCACTTTCTGAATTACTGTTTGAGGTATGTTGGTTCCATGAAGGCCTTGAACATTCCTGATGTGAAACATCAGCACCCAGCTGAAAAAGAGCAGGTGGGGTAGAATCTGTCTGCACAGCCTGTAGTTCAGGAAGATCATCTATGAACAAATGCACAAATTACCATAATTATACCCATTGATAAAATCTTCCAAATAAAAATCAAAAAGGAATCACAATGAAATAACTAATTTTATTTTCTCCTATCACTATTAACAACATTTCACAAACCTTATTCATAATACTGACATAACAGCCACAGAAATAATCACATCTCTAGTCTATTTTTGAAGTTTTTACTAGACTGACTAGTTTACACAGAATTGTACTGCACAATTATGCAAAAGTAGCAACATGCTTCACTAAAATACTGAAACAGTCAACAAAAGGCAACTAAATAAATCTGTCCTAGCAGGTGTGACACTAAAAATTATCAACATCAGGGCTATAAAAGGTAAAGGTTTTCCATGTTTCCACCAGGGAACTGGAATTAAGTAACCCAGAAGTCACGAAAGCTCGGTATGCAGCCTGGGGTAAGTTCCTGTCAATAATCTACACGTTTCACATGTTATAGAGAATAGCAGAAGACAGCCCAGCTTGTTAACAGAAGTTTGTGTTACATGCTCTCTTGTACCTAATTATCATTATTCTTAATCACTCCATGACTTCAATTATATGTGTTAATATTTCATTGATTAGACCAATACTTTCTAATATACATGCTATTTTTCTCCAAAATATAAGAACTGAAGTTAAATGTTCCTCTAGCCCAAAATCTCTATTTGCAGCTGATCTAAAACAGCGTCGTTTCCCTTTAGGAGGAGCTCTTGAGCTTTCTGTTATTCTTGTGTCAAAAAAATCTCCTCTGGAGATGAGGAGCGGAAATTTGTAGCTCTGAGTTCGAGACCACATTTAAGTCAACAGGCCAGTGTGTCACAACTGAAAATGGGTTAAAGGGAAAACTGACTACAAAGTAAGACCTTCAGATGTCACAATTCACTGTCATATTCCCTGCCCTACTTAAAATTAAAAATGAGTAATCTTTTTCAGTCAGCCTCCAGTAATTGCACTATAGGAAAACTGCAACAAACTTCAGAATTTGGCTGCTTCTGAAACAGACAGGTTATTTACCAAGTTCCATGTGTTCATCACAGGATGCATATCCAGGAGAAGAGGGCAGGTTTTCATTACACTTCAGCAACTCCAGTGACTCATTCATCCCTGAAGTTCTCTTGTCCACTACCAGGAGGAGTTTCTGAACTGCATTAGGCATTTGATTTGTCTTCACTTCCCACACCATGTTAGGATGATCCAAAGTATCTGACTTTAAAGAAACAGAGGTTAAAAATTTGTATATGCTTAAACTGCTTTAAGTTGCATCTGACAGGGTACTTTATTACCAGAACTCCTAAATCATCCATAATCTGTTGAGAATCACAGCATAATTTAGTTTGAAAGGGACCTCTAGAGATGATCTGGTACAATCCCTGCAGAAAGCAGGGCCAACTCTGAAGTCAGATGAGGCTGCCTGGGGCCCTGGCCACTTGAGTTCTACTATCTTGAAGGATGCAGATTCCCTGACACTTCTCAGGAACCTGTATCAGTGACCACTCTTGCTGGAAAGCAGGTGTTCCTTATGCATGGTTTGAACTTCCCTTGCCCCAGCCTGTGCCCACTGCCTCCAAGAGTCTGGGGCCATCTCCTCAACCACCACGCAAGCCACAGTAAACAACATTCACTTGGTATCCTGAGCCACACATTCCGTCACAGAAGGCAATGAGATGGTTCAGACAAGATTTGCCTTTGGTTAATCCATCCTGGCTATTCCCAGTCACCTTCTTGCCTTGTCAGAGCCAGGACGTGGCTGTCAGGAGGATCTGCTCCAGTATCTTCCTGAAGGCAAAGGTTAGGCTGACCAGCCTGTAGTTTCCCCACGTCCTCCTCCTTGAAACCAGGTGTGATGTTTTCTTTTTTCCAGTTATTGGGAGCCCTCTCGCCACCAAATGCACTGCCTTTTGGAGACCATCCCCACAATTATGCTGGCCAGCTCCCCTGACATACCCCACCCAGTCCCACCAACTTGTGCGTGGCTGGCTCACAAAACTGGCCTGCCCTTGACTTGCTCTTCTTCTACCGTAGACAAAGAAGTACCTCGCTCCATCAGATGTGTGTTGCTAGGCCCAGGGACTCGAGGAAGCTGGAAACAGGCCTTGCAAATAAAGACCAAAGCACAGAGATGCCATCCTCAACCTTTCGACATTAAGTCTCCTATGCCATTTAGCATTTTCCTCGTCGCCCTTTCACCACAGAAGCCTTTTTCAGTGCCCTTCACATCCCTTGCTATCTCAACTCTAGGTATAGTCTCAAACACATTTGACTGCTAACATCCTTAACTGTACTAGAAAGAAAAAGAAGCCTCTACTAGTAGAATTCACTGCAGTGTCATTTCCCCAAACCCCAGTACTGTAACATTTATACCAAAAGAAATATTTTATATCATCTTCAGTAGTCAGTGAAGAGTGTGATTATTCTACACAATCACTGCCTCTAAAAAGCTGGAAAACAAGGTTATCCAGTCTTTAGTAATTTGGTTATCTATTGTTTTTTTCAGATGATGATGATTTAAAGCTACTGTAACATGATTACCTTGCACTTTAATGAAGTGTCATTGAAAAAGTAATTGAGAGTCTCACAAAAGAGCAGAAAACAGAGCTTAGTAAGAAAGAAAATCTGAAATGTCTACCATGTGCATGTCCATTGAGTAAGCTATCATGCACATTAAAGAAATACCAATAATAGCTAAAAACAGTCTAACATTTTCATATGTAACAGTAAGCCTACCATCCTACAAGTTCCCTTAGCGTAAGCATAAAAAGCCACCTGGTAACAATTATGGGGGGGGAAAAAAAAAAAGCTTTATTTTAAGAAACTGTTAAAAAGTTTTGTGTATATACGGCCAACCTTAACAACATTCCATGGTTTTACTCATTCTATGAATTTGTTTCATTCATTTTGCAGCTTGTCCTGTACGTAATATAGTTCAAGCATAACCCTTTGAATTACATACTGGCCCTACCAGAAGAGGCCAGACTTAAGCAGTAAATTTTTTTTACTGGGAAATTTCTAACCCTGTTATCACCTAATTTTTCAAATACATGCAAACCTTACATAAACTTGCATTCCAAACATAAAAAGATGTTTGATTCTACTCAAATGACACTACTATGAAAGCCACATAATGTAATGATGATTTTAAAGAAATGGAGAGGAAGTAGGAGAAATAAGAATATACAATCTAATAAACTATCAATGACATATGTATTTTACCTCTAAGAAGTATTTGTAATGTAAATTATTCCTCTATCACCAATGTGGGACAGTAAAATTACAGAAAACCACACGAGCAGAAAGCTCAGTCATTTCTGAACAGAAAAATCAGACCTCAGTAGTACAGGTCAGGACCTTGATGATTATCTCCAAGTAATCAACTCTAAAAAGCCACTCCTTGTTTTTCTGGCTTGTCTACATCTTTCCTTTCCCCTCTCTGCCTTGTTTTTCCCTGTATTTTTTCTCTCTTCCTTTCCCATTTTCCTGCCAAAATCAATGAGCTAACTTATTTTCTGAATGTTACATTTTCCCTCCTTCCTGCCAGCTGCCAAGATTTGAAAGTACCTGTCCTGGTATCCCAACACACTGAAGGTCAGAGATAAGGTACAGATACGACACACTACTCTGACAAGAAAGATACTTGTTTGAGAAATGAATTGTTCTTCCAAGTCACAAGAATTTCTCTAAACCAAAGTCACCCATGTATAAAAGCCAAAAAATCCTTTAACAAATGAATTAAAAGGCAAAACAAAAAAAAAAAAGTCGAACTTTACTTTTTTTAATTCTACTTAATTAAAGCCTGCCTTGGACATCATGTGCTTCTCTTGTCCTCAGCCTTTCAATGCCTTGGATCATTAAGCGGAATGGTCATTAATTAGCTTGTAAAGATTTTTTTTTTTAAATTCATGTTCAAAACTTGTTGCTACAGATCTTTTTTAGAAGTACACTTCACAGGACTACAGCTATTTTCTTTAGAGGCTAAATGAATTTATTTATGAATATGTGCTTTAAAATAAGTCAATTTGTCATGCTAAAATGGCAATATTAACAAAGAACATATTGATTAAACAGTGACTATTTTTGAGGGACAAAAATAAATTCAGGACAAAAGTAAACAAAGACTGTAGCTGAGAAGGGGTT
>NW_009633785.1:47267-47722 GCF_000690535.1 Cariama cristata
TCCTTCTGGTATTTGCCTTCCTCCCCCCAACCCAGCGCCGAAGTCTCAGGCAAGGTCTATGCCTGCAGCAACTCACTGGCTGGAGTTTAATATGGAGAACAGCTTCTCCAAGCAAAACACATCATACTGGCAAGACTGGATCTACACCAGGGACTTTTACTGGCACAGCTGCTTTGATCAAGGATCCTCTGCTCCACATCCCCAACTCGCAGAGCTGTGCCAGAAACACGCCGCAGAGGAGCACAGAACGTGATTCACGATGTTTTTGCAAAGACGGCCTTTTAGTACTAAAAGGCCTCAGGCGGCCTTTTAAACAGGCCGAACGCTACCTCCTACCCATCCCCATCGGACGCCTCCCCGCCCAGGAGGGCCTCGGAGGGAGCGCTGCCCCCCCCACACCACCTCAACGGCTCCCAGAACGAGCATTACTTTGGTTACATAAGGACGGTATTTAC
>NW_009633786.1:0-24885 GCF_000690535.1 Cariama cristata
CTTTCCCTCTAAGGAAGTAAAATTAATTTCACCTGCCTTTAGATATTTGTTACAGAGATACCGAGAGCTGAATCAGTTCTCATTAGCTCCTTTCATTGTTAAGGAAGAGAATTAGTCTAATTTTAGACATCCAGCTAAATATTGACCTGATGTAAAATACAACCCCTTATTTGTCTCCTTTAGTTATCAAGGAGCCTAGGCAACTTGCTTATATATAGATATTTACATTGCAGATGTCTAAAGGCACGTATGATGACTATGATGTCTAGGATTCTTAGCAGGATTTTAGAGCTTGAGAGGGTAATAGTTCATTTTAAGGCACAATCTTTACTCTTGAGCCCACAGCTTGGTTGCAATGTGATCCCCTATACTACAGCTATGATGTAGGTATCAAGGGCAAGCCCTGGAGATGGTATAACACCAGTGAAAACAACTATTCAGATCAGTACATATGAAACTGAAGATAGTTGAAAAATTATGATTTAGAGAGGTGATCTTTACTGCTGGCTCTGAGGTACAGTGGAAGGAGGTGAGTAATTTTTTGACTGTTTTCATACTTTGTCTTCATTGCTTGTAAATTGCCATTTGGGTCCAGATTCATCGTATTGTCTAAAAGTTTCATGTCTTATTAATTATCCAGTCTCTCTATAGTCAATGGTGGGAAAAGGGTGATTTTAACTGACTTTAACACCTAAGATAGGAAGGGATGACTTGTCTTCTGGGATGCTTGTCCTTCTACAACACTATAAAGTGCCATCTAATGCTTCATTTTTAGATGAATTTTCTCACATTAGGTGAGAAGTATGCCCCTCTGATGTATCTGTGGCATCTAGCAAAGCAGGACCTTAATATCAGAAGTCTAAACCCAAACTGATGTAGAGTGCTCATGACTAACACGTGTCTCCAAAAACGCCAAAAGAGGAGACGCAAAAAGGACAAAAAAGCTATTTGAATATAAGATGCAATATACACAAAGTGTTTCACTCAGAGCCCAATAAAAGGAATCAGCAAGACTCCCTAATATATTTCTTCTGGATCACTTATAAATGAAAATATCCCAACCGTTCCTTCTGAAAAGACATGTTATTATTATAAAGCTTTATCTTTTAAAGTATAAAATGTCTGCAAATTGAAATTAAATGTTTTATGGCAGACAAAGAAAAGATTTATTAGCTTTGCAGTTCTCTGGAAAAAATAAATAAACTCAGCAATTTCATTTCAGGTTAAGTCTTTTTTTTGTCGAATATTTTTTGAAATAAAAAAATTGCTTGCCTACTGACCCAAAGCCCCCTTATTTGCACAGCTTTAGCCAAGGTGCTGGGTCTGTAACAAATTACAGTGCTAGCAGCTGCATCGAAATACTGACAAAAAGTCCAGCGCTCCTGCCTCTCGCGAGAAAGATGATCCATAAACTCTAGCAGTGCTTTCAATTTAGAGGGAAAATGTTTTATATTCACTCATTGACTCTCTAAAATAAATGATGGTGCAGAAATAAAACTGAGCTATTTTAGCCTTTCTCTTTTCTATGAAGTAAAATCACAGATAATGGATTATCACTTGGCTCTCTTTTTTTTAGGATCAGAATTTTTTTTTTTTTTTTTAAATAAAAGCATATTGAAGTAGAATAAAAGACAATTGCAGCTTGATTGCAGAGCACACTTACACCTGCTCTTAGGCAATACAAATCCAATTGATTTGAAGAGGCCAGCCCTTGTGTCAGCAGAGGGGTAACCTAGATCAGAATTGAGCCCTTGGTGCACAGTAAAAGATCAATGAATTATAGTGGAGGGCAAAAAACCAAAAGCTTTAAAAGCTATTTGGAAAGTACCAATATTTATCATGAAAACACTAAAATCAGGAAATGGGATCTTGAAAGGCAAACAAATGGATTTCAGAGTGATGTCAGACATGATGCATGGATGACTCGTAGATTCTTCTCTGAGTTGAAAAATGTTTTCTTTGGCCCCAATTTGCCACCTAATTAGTCAAAGCCTCTCTATCTATCATTGTGTCACCAGGTTGAGGGACTTTTTTCTGGAGTGATCTAGTCCAAGATATCTACATTTACTAGGGAAAAAACAAAACAAAACAAAACAAATTTCTGTCTGTGAAAAAATGGAAAGAAATAAGGGGAAGGGCAAAGGATCTCACTATGGGCAAGCTGGAGTCTGGTGTCTGTGACCACCTAGTTTTATTGCATGGGCACATGGAGGTCAGGTTCAGCTTTTCTCCACCAAGTATCAGTAGACATTAACTGCAGAAGCAGAAGAGGAACTATTGGTATGTTTTTGCATGGAGATTGGAGACTGTTCACATGCAAGTCTCAGCTTTCTTGAGTCAAAGGGATAGAGCAGGACCTTAACACAAGTCACAAGCTCTGCCTTGCCCTTGTTAGCTCAAGCACAGCCTGGCCCTGATATAACTCCATCATCTCTAGTTTTAGAGCCTCTGTCACCAGGAGGCAATTTGTGGAGGTGTGTTATCCAGGGATGGATTCATGCAGCGACATGAGGTGCTCTGGCACCATGCATGGCCAAAGCAGAGAAGCAGGTTGTCCAGAGCCCAGAGTTAGGAGTTCGGGTCCCAGCTGTCCTCCAGACAGCAACACCTCTCCTCTGACTGCTGGCATTTAGAGGGGAAAAATCAGGATGTATGACCACTCTGATGTTTATGTCTCCAAGCATCTCCATCCCTTTTGCAAGCAGCTATTGGTTGTTTTTTTATCTAGACAGATCTTCAAGGCTGTGCTTAGTTTTAAGGTTATGCCTCTGATGGCAGAGCCTTCTCAGAGCATATAGTGCCTTATTCCACTCTGAGAGGATGCTCGTGACGCAGGCTGCGTTTGCAGTCAGATAAGAACCTGTCCGAGTAAGAGAGAAGTCCAAGCTTAAGGGTGCCATCCCTATTCAAGCATCAGAACATATCCCAGAAGGAAGGTGAACCTCAATCTCTGCATTATCATGCACCTAGCCTCTTCTTTTTCTAAAAAGTGGTTAATCAATGAGAAGGGAGAATCAGCTCTAGGTGGGCATTTTGTCCCATCTTTCTCTATTTCCTCTCTTAGGTTGTGATGAACATCATCCCTTAGAAGTGCCTATAGCTCCCTACCAGCTATCAAGGAGCCTCTACAGCCATAGAAGCCTCATGTTAGCTAGTTAGAGAACATGCTTCCCATTCCTCGTGCTGTTTCTGTCCGTGAATTACAGGACCTACCTCTAGGAGCTTCTTCTGCCATGGCCCAAACTGGATTTCCATTAAACATTCTGTTTCTTGGTTAAACCAAGCACCACTTGCTTCCGAGGCTCATTTGCACAAAAAATGAATCAGCCACAAAAATATGCAATGCCAGACAGCAATGCAGACTCTTAAGTCAAACTGAAATCCATTTTCTAGCCTGGAACTGCTCAAAAGCAGGTTATTACTCTTTGCACCCTCCACCACTGACTGACAGTCATGTCTTAAGACATCTTATTTGTCCCACAGCAGCTTGCTGACATCCCTGGACCCCACACTTACCTCAGGAGCAATATAGTCAGGAGTACCACAGAAAGTACTTGTCTTCGCATCTCCAAACATGTTCTCCTTGCACATCCCAAAGTCAGCAATTTTGATGTGCCCCTCATTGTCCAAGAGGACATTGTCTAGCTTCAAATCTCTGTCAAGGAAGAGAAGGAAACCTCTCCTTTAAAGTGTTACACAGCCACACAAACTATTTTAGCAGGTTACACTTATTAATTTGCTATCTGCCTCTGCGTAGTGCCTACACATTGCAATTACAAAGAAAGGCTGAGGGCCAAATGAGGAGCTGCTCTCTTGGACTTCAATATCCCTCTTCCTCATTCGTCCTGTTCCAGCACTGATTCATTTGCTGGAGAAGACTTTACCCAAGACATCTTCTAAAAGCTGCCTCATTTGAGGATGCAGAATAGTGAAGCTAAAAAGAGCTCGCAAGCCCTGTATGGCTTGTAGAGGGTCAGAATAATCCCAGACATCAGCAGAACACCCACCACGTTTTCACTGCTGGGCTGCACCATCTGAGCCCCGGGGATTTACAAAGCCCTTCACACATAGCTGCCAAGCTGTTGTCAGAGGTTTCAGGCTCTGAGCTACTGTGGGAAGCAAAGAGCCCAGAGAGAAAAAAAAAAAGAGAAATGCATAGAGAAGGAAATAAAAGCAAGTGAGCTGATGAGTCATGGCCATTGACAGAGAACAAAGAGGTCCTCACGTGGGAACAACCTCTGAAAGGAGAGAAAAGCATGTAAAGAAAGAAAGAAAAAGGCAGAAAGAAAGGAAGGCTGGCACAGCTTCTATATTAAACTTTTTATATCATACCTAAAAGTTTTGCTTTTCATTGAAATAATGACTCAGGGAGATGTTTGGATCAGTTCTGCACTTCACCTGGGATGTAGATAGAATTTGGGTTACCTGGTCTCAGAACACCCACGTTCCTGCACTGCCTATCCTGTGCTATCAGTCACTGCTCCTTCTCAGGCCTCCCAAAGCTCCAAGGCACAACATTTGATTGTGCCCACTGCTGAGGATATAATCGGTCTTTTCCAACCTCTGCTGATTCACAGCCTACACACATTTTCCACATCTCAGGCAAGAGGCTGCTATATATCTACCCTCCTGGTGACGACTGCTTTACAATGTGTTTTTTTCAGAAATGGCTTTGACTCCTTCAAAGAAGGTAATTTCTAATGCATGATGCTCCCGAGATGATTGCCTACAATTTCAGGAAAGATGGCTGTTCAGCCTCCCTCTGTGCAAAGCTCCTCGTTTTGCTTCGGCCAGGTCCCAGACAGGGTGGGGGACCTTGTAGTGTCTACACACTAAATTGTTGTCATGGGGAAATTGTTCGTTGCTGCTAGAATATGGCCCAAGAAAGACTGGGAGTCATCAATCAGAAAGAAATATAGAGACAACCGATATATTTGCCTTCCAAGTGGCAGACACTCATATTGTCACAATTTCCAGCTGGAATGATTTATTTTAGTTACACCATGGAGATCAATCTCTGGCTGCCAGCACTGCTTTTATTCATCTAGTAGATTGAAGCAAAACAAAAAACCCATCACCTACAGTTCACTTTCATTATTTTGATGAGTCTCAAACTTATTGGCTCCAGGGATTGGAGTTTCTGCCAAAAACACCTCGGCTCATTCATTAAAATTTAAGCCAACATTTCCAAACGTGGGTGCATTAGACAGAACAGCTGGATTCATTATTCTCACTACATTGCAAGTGATGTAGTTTCAAAAATGATTTCTATTCACTTTCCTAAGTGCTTAGTTAGCTCTAACTGAGATACCGATGGCTGTGCATTCTCAATTGGCCTCACTGTCATCGTCTTCAATGAAAAAAGGACAAAGGAGTAGGACTGGTTAAATCTTTTCTCTCAAAGTTTAATATCCAAAGCAATGCTGCACCGACTCCTGGGAATGAGGTATTTCTTCGTATCACCATGCTACCCAATGTCCAGCTATCTCAATTTGCCCATGTTTCCCAAGGCTCGCGACTCTAAGCGTCTCTCTCCTTTCATGAGGAAACAGGTTCCAAACCCTGCCACATCACTGCTGTAGCAATTCCAAATAAAAATGTGAATTATAAACAAAGCGTCAGCATTAACAGTCCTGCCACGAACTCACAATGTCCTGCAGATATTTTTAATCAACTTTTCTGAGAAGTCTGAGTCAAAATGACAGACATGGCTAAGTGATTTGGCTACTTCAGAAAATGTTTCCCTTCAGTCATTCAGAACAATAATTAGAGCCAGAAACTTGCTGAGACCCCGGAGATCGTCTTAGCTTAATGCCATTGATATTGATCTCATGTTTATGCAATCACCATCATTGGTCAATAAAGACTATAAATGATTCCCACATGAGTACTAATAATGAATAATAACATGAGTTTATGTGAATCAAAGCTTGCTTTTTAATGGGAGAGTGGATTGTAAACAAGCCATTTGCTTTCGGCATTTGTTCTAATGTTCACACTACATGACAAACATTGAAATAAACTCATTTTGGTTTCAGCAAACATCATTGCTGTGGTGAGATTTCTCATTTGTGACAAGCTATTTGCTTCCTGCTTTTACGGAAGGTTGCAATGTAGTAACTAACTTTTGTCATGAAGATGAGCCGGACTAGAGCTCCCCAGAAATTCAGTTCCTCCTTTCAGTCATGGTAAAGCAGACTCTGGCCTGATTTCTGCAGTGCTTCTTGCTCCCATCTTGTCTCTGTCCTTTTATATAGGTCTGAAGCACAATAAATGTGCATTAGATCAGAGCATCCATGCATAACCTCAAAGCTCCTAGGAAAGTCAAGCAGAAGCTGGAATGGGCAATCTTGTAGTAGAGAACCTCTCCTTCTCAGGATTTGATAGATTGGTGCATTGTGGACTAAGTTCATACCAGTAACTTTTGGAGAGGACTCTTCTGAGTGCAGCTGCCTGCAGTGTCCCATCTAGTCCCCATCAGCTCCCTGTAGAGACCCGCTGGTAGAAATGGGCACTTCTCGTACAGACTCTAACACAGGTTTGATCAACCTAAACCAGCCCACTCTTCTCTGCTTACTACAAGAAGAGCTTGGGCAACTAGCTCAGATTCATGACGGTAGGTGAGATGAATCCCATCTGTGGTGGTCCAGACCCCCGGCCACTCTGATATTTCAGGAAAAGCCTTGTGTGCTCCCACTGTGCTGTTATCTTGGGCTGAGGTGTCAGGCACCCTCTGGCCACACCTGGGCCATCTCCAGGCTGAATGGAATACCAGAATGACTCAGCACAAATTGTGGCCAGAATGGAAAATACTGGCCAAAAGTCAATCATCTCGAAATCCTATAAATAGCGATCCAACGTGAGACCCTTTGAGCCATCTGGGATGGCAGTGGGCTGTGTGACCCTGTATCACCCCCTGAGCTGTGATGCCTCTCAGGGTAGATTTCACGAGGACTGAAAAATCGTGATGCCTCTCAGGGTAGATTTTGCAAGGATTGAAAGATTGTCCATTGACGATTTTGTGAGGACTCAAAGGCCTGATTTCTCGAGGTTTGCTGACTGTCTGTTGAAGAATGCCAGCATATAAAAGTGAGTAATTCATGAAACTCACAAAAAGGGAAATTTTAATCATAGGTTGACCTTTATGTATGCATGCAAGTTAGTTTAGAACTGTTTGTTTTTCTGTCTCTGTGTGTGTGATTTGATTTAACCTCCATCTGTGTGCGCAACCCTGCTGTAAGTTTTGGGTGACCTTGCCATTCTCAAATCTTTAACTAAGTCACTATCTTGATTTGTAACAATTTCCATTGAATCTCTCCATTAAATTGGCTGATGATTGAGTGCTGTTAAGAGTTACACACCCTAATATTGTGAAAAATATTAACAAATCCTAAATTGCTGCCAAACCAAAGCTGTGTAAAAAATCATATCTGTGACAGTGACATAAAGGATTGATGGTACACATATAATCCTTTAGACATAAACTGTTGAACAAGTCTGGGATTAAGTCTGGATCCAGCTGTGTCTAGACTCCTCTCTGAGAAGGAGTTTAGAAAGGAGGGAGGTCCTTTTTGAACCTCGTGACTCAACAGGAGGGCCTTCCTGACAGTTCTGTCTGATCCTGTCCTCTATACAGCAAATAATCAATCTTATTAAGTCACTGTCACATTTACTATCAAACTCTGTTGAATTGCTATTTTAAACGTATTGCTCCTTCTCTCTGATGAGTGAAGTGCATCACTCCATCCACAACATTATCTCCCCACGGAACTGTGCTCAGCAGAACTGTTAATAACCCCAAAATTAAGGTATATCACTGTCTTCCTGCTGTTGTTACTTGAGCTGAGCTTGTCACCACTGTCCCAGGGTAACTAGCACAGCAGATATACCAAATTTCTCAAGGCTAGCTTGACCTTATATACCTTCACACATGGAAAACTTAAACTGGGTGCCTATGCTGGGTGTTATATGAATGACTCAGTGTAAAATCATCAAAGGGCTTGTTTTAATGTTAACTGAAATAGGACTGGATTTTCAAAAAGGGCTCAAAGCTGCTTTTCTGCACTATCTCTTCAGAACAAACCAGTCAGACTATGTAAAAAGGAAATCTGCGCAGAAATGCAATACCAATGAGCACATCCAAGCAACAGTTTCTCAGTTACCATTAGCGTTTGCAGGGAAAGCAGAAAAGGTTTAGCACATTAGACACTAACGAGTAAAATTACCTGTATATTATGCCCTTGGAATGGAGGAACTGGAGCCCACATATGATTTCAGCAGCATAAAACCTGAGTGACAGAAGGTACAAGTTAGAATGGATGCTTCCCACCAGGCATTCTTAACTAGACCTCAAAAGATGAAAACTTTGTCTCCACAGGAGCCAAAGTTCCCAGAGGACTTGGCGTGTCTCCAGAAGGCTTGGGCTAACTGGGTTTTACAGGTAACTGATGGATGATGTGAGATTCCAAAAGTGTGCCACACGCCTAGCAGCCCAACTTCCACTGAAACCTCTCTGCAAAATGGTAGGGATTTGGAGCCTACTCATCTTCAGGGATTTGGAAGCCACACTGCATGGCTAGCTGCACTTCTTTTATATGTAATTGACTGTGAGGACATGTCCTTCAGTGCCCAAGGATGTCTCCAGATCAGCTGTGGAGCAAAAAACCACATGGGACGGTGTCTGTGCCTCTCCCTTATTTACATATTTAAAATAAATCAATGAGTTACAGTGATGCACAAGACTGCACACTGCAAATTACAGTTAATGCCTCAGACCTCAAAAGAGCAGCTATGATTTGCCATGTTGAGTAGCTGCTGCGCAAACAGTGGAGTGGTCCCAGCAATGGGACAGGCAGGTGGGCACCTGGGCTTGGGGACCACAAACTCCTTGGCTTGTCAAACAGACCTCTTCACCACTCAGATTTATGACTTGCTTTTGAAATTTTATCCAAGACATGAATTAGCTAGCAGCTTGGTGGCCTTTCTCTGGAGTCTTTTCAAGTCTGAGATCTTTCTTCTCAATACATTTTGGCCTAAAGGACAACACCACATCCTGCTGCGAAGAGGCAACATAAGGCTGGAGCACCATTGTGCGATGAAAGTGCTCTCCAACAGGGAAAGCAATCACAGGATCAAGTGCCCCTCCAGTGTTGTATAGCTTTGCTCCCTCAGTCTTCAACGCATCGGCCCTTAATTCTGAACATTCAAATGCTTTTGAAAAAAATCGTCAAATTAAACACTGATTTAAATGAGGTGGTTTTTTTTAATTATTATATAAAAATTAATTCCTATAGTGGTTTCAATATTGACTCTCAAAATACTTTTTGCTTGCAGAAGGATTAAAAGCATCTTTCACTTATTCTAATTCTTTTATTTACTTTAATCAAAGCTAAATAAATTTTTAATTCTCTGTGGGTGTATTAATTTTTTATTGAAATTTACCTTTTGCACTTTTGATAGGTTTTATCACTTCCCCCTCCTCCTCCTTGAACATTAAAGGCAGAAAGGGAAAATCCCATTACTTCTAACAAACAATAGCTTCACCTCTGACCACTGGACCGGGAACCTCAGTTTAAGCAGGACCTGCAGCTTGGCCACAGGCCACCAAGTGCTGTAAAGAACAAGATATTTGGTTCCACAGATGGCTGAAAATGCATCTGTGTGATTTCTTTGATGGTGGTAAATCTGGGGTGGAGGTTGGATCCATGTTGTCATTATCGGGGTCTCCAATTACGGACTGAGCAAGAACTCAACGAGTGCAACAAAGAGCAATGCCAGGGCTGCTGTAATTCACAGGTTGCTTTAAAATGACTCTCATCCATGGGCCAGGTAAATAAGATTTTAGGCATGTTTGGGCCTGTTTACAGACAGTGGAGGCACTTCCAGAGGTAAGATCTCAGCTGGATTAAATGGTCCCTCTGGAGTCCCTCTCCATTTGAGGGACTGCAGTCCTGGGAAGGGGACCAATCCAGCAAGCAGGACAGCCAAAGGGAAAGCTTCTATCTAGCTCAGCTCTCGGCTGTGAATAAAAGTTTATGGGACCATGCTGAGGTTAGCACAAAATACAGGAGCCAGATTACAGGCTAGAAGGAGGTCCATGATTTGCAGGCTAAAGGATAAGCCTGCAGGTAGATGCAATGCTGACGAGGATGTAGCAGCATCTGTAACACTTCCAGACAGAAATAGCTTCCCTGGTTGACCAAGAATGCAAAGCAAGGTCACGTCTGACTGAAATCAGCTGTGTGGATGGGCTCTAAAAAGCCTTCTGTGGGAGGGGGAAGAGGACAAGGAGAGGAAGTGACTTGCTTTAAGTCCACTGTTGAGTTGGGGTGATGACCTGCATGCCTGCTTTGTTCAGTTTGGAGAAAGCTGGGACAGAGAGCGATTCTGCTTCCAGCACAAGCATTATCCCCACTTTGCAGTTGGGTAAGGTGCAGAGAGGTGAAATGATTTGGCCAAGGTTTCTTCTACAGGACAGTAGTAGAGCTGGGAATAAAATCCAGCTGCTGCCTTTGCATCTACCATGTGTGTGACCTGCAAGCCAAAAGGTAATAATAACATCTTACGTTGCTCTGGGAAGGTCGAACTTATGACAACTCTGGATATGGAACATGAGGTCTCCTCCATTGAGGTATTCCATCACAAAAAAGAGGTTTTCCTAGAGAATGAGACAAGATAACAATAAAGGGTGGGGAAGGGCGAGATAAAAGTAAAAAAATACCCTACCCAGAAAGCACTGGAAAAGAGGAAGGAAAAGATTACTGCAACAGTTTTGGAAAGAAAGCTGTTTCCTTTTCAGATTCCTCATTTCTCCTCTTTGTTCTCTAAGCCCGTGCTCACCCTCTCTGCTTCGATTTGTATAAACAGCATTAGCAAACATTACAAGTCCACTTAACCAGCTGGTGCCATTGATTTTTACCAGCAGACCTCAAGGCTCACTAGAAGGGGATGAGTAACTCTACGGTGCCTGTGTAGCAGAAGGACAGATGGACAAGTTTCCTGGGGGGATAGTGGAAGAGGCAGAAGTAAATCCCAGGTCTCCTCTGCTCCCCAGCCCAGTGCATTATCCATCCAGTGGAGTGATCTCAAGCTGGTGTTACCTGCACTGCTGTGCGTCTTTTGTGGAGGCACATGGGTATGACTTTTTCAAGTTATCGGAGACACTGGCCAGATGCAGCAACCTGTTTTAAGCACATGGAGGAATCTCTGTATTGAATAAAGAGCAGAACTGATCACCACGGTTTCCTTTCCAGTCCTTGATGTACACCACACTGATCCCTTCACTGCTTCATCAGCTATAACTACGCCACCAGGCCCCCGCAGAAGCTGGAGGCTGATTGAGACCAATCCCTTCCACATTGAAGGGCACCTATAAAGCAGGACGGGCACCTTTTTCTGGAAGAAGAGTATCTGTGCAATGAGTTTTGTTCCTAGTTTAAACTTCAGTATCAGGAATCTCAGCTTTTGGGCAGAAATGCGTGAAAAAAATAAAATAAAATAGATGCAGTATTTTTTTTTCTCAAAAGCGTCTCTCTGTTCTGTATGCATCTGAAGTTAGTCATCTCCAGGCTATGCTAAAGTTTATG
This sequence comes from Cariama cristata, assembly GCF_000690535.1. Taxonomy (NCBI): domain Eukaryota; kingdom Metazoa; phylum Chordata; class Aves; order Cariamiformes; family Cariamidae; genus Cariama; species Cariama cristata. The sequence continues at coordinate 11,586 of NW_009633786.1, forward strand.
AATATCTTCCCTTTGTTGCCTAGTGCTCATCACTTTTTTTTTTTTTTTTTTAAATAGAGTTCTTTTCGCTTATATTTTTAACAGTTGAAGGAATATTTTTATCCATAAGATATAATGTAAGCATCTCTGGCAGCAAGCCAGGAGCTGGTTATTTAAAAAAACCAACAGTATTTGTTTCTTTCATATAACAGCTGTCTGCTCTAATTTATGCAATTTCTTTAGCCAGATCCTTTTAATTACAGTACTCTTATTTAAATGGACGTCTGGCTGGAAACCCCACCTGTCAACCAACAAGAGCAGGGCCAGATCTGGCCTCCCAGGGAAAGAATACAAATTCTGCCAATAAACCAAAGGGGTGCAAGATTTCAGTTTGAAGGCCTTGCATCTGTAGAGGTCTGTGCAAATAAGTCAGTTTAAGCAAGTAAGAAGGCCAAATGGAGATTGGCAATTTAGTGTAGAAATGCACAAATCTTGGAAGCAATGTGAGGTCAGGAGCCCATTCAGGAAAACACTTGAACAGATGCTCTTTATGAAGGTACAGAGCGAGGTGATGAGGTTTAGCCAACAACAGATCATCAGCCACATGTATCACACTGGGACAGAAGAAACCTCATGGGTGTTCAAATGGGCTGGATTGAGCTTCAGTGGACTGGGAAGGAGAAAACCCCTGTGTTTCCCTGGAAAGTCCACTGATTTTGGCTACATCTTATCACACATCTTTAAGCGTAACTTGCAGTCCATGTTTATACAGTGGAACAAGCAGTCATGCTCTGCTTGCTCATGGATTTGAGAAACCATCTGATGCATCTATTTAATTGAACTGGGGACTGTAACTTGGAACTGGGGACTTTGGCAGCATCCTTCTGCCATCTGAGGAAAGAAAAGGTGGACAACCTCTCAGATTAATTGGCATCCAAAGATCTTTATATGAGCTCTGTTGCTCAACTGTCTAAAGCTATGAAGCTGAAGACTACAAATCTGACTTGGGTGTGAAAAATACTGAAGCTCATAGTCTACCAGGTGCTATAGAGTGGTACATAAACACTATTGAGAAGAAAGATAGCATCACTCTGACTTTTCTGATCTGAGAGTTGGAAGTTCCCCTTGCTTCTTACAAAGGTCAGTTGTCTGGAGACAACTGGAGAAATGGAGACAATGGAGAAAAATCACTTGACATCAGCCCTAAGTACTTCATTATGAGTAGCAAGATATAATCAAGTAGTGCAAGCTGCAACAAATTATTGGAGACAGCTTCCTAAGCCTGAGATCTACAGGTCCGTAGAACATGTTAAAAATGGGAAGTAGCAAAACCCATGCTTGAAACCACCGAAAATTCAACAGTGTGCTAGAAATTGAAGGGTTAGAACAGCACAGAGGACGTGTTTGTAGATGGGCTCCAACCTACACTTCCTCTTGTCCTGGGAAAGTTATCTGATGACTCCTGTCTGCTACTGCCAGCCTTTGAAGTCTGTCAGCACCTAAAGCAGGTGAGAGTGGGTTAAGGGGTTATTTCTCAAGATGTAGCAGCTGGGATGGCATGACTTTGTCATGCCCTTGTCCCCTGCAACGGTCCTAACTCAGTGATGTTACACAAACAGGAATGTTGTTCCTCGGTGCTGAGACCTATACAGCTCTGATGGAGGCTTGGGAAGAGCCCCTCACCTTCACCCTACCTGTCTGCCTTGCAGACAGATGACAGATGACTTGCTGACTACTCGTGACAACATCCTCAGGCAGCAAACGCTCAAGCCAAACTTCTGGTCACAGTTCCAGATTCACACAGAACAGAACAAGTCTGGTCTCATGGTAGAGTTTAGGCCCATCTTTTACAACCACAGAGCTCAAGGAGGACTGTAAAGGCATTTCCTGCACTCAGTGATGGACACTGCCCCAGGATAGTTGGCACCTATTGCCTTGAGGACGTCCATATATCAGCCATTTCCTACTTCTAGGTCATCTTCCAGGGGCCTTTTCCATTGCAGCAGAGGGAACGTGACAAACCCCTCCACGGGAGGACGAAGCACTGCTCCTCCAGCAGACAGAACCGTACAATATGATGTTGTACAACACATGGTTAGACACATACAGGTGTGCATCCTGCACACAAAATAACACAGTTCCCTAGTCGAGTCAATCCTGCCAGGTGCTGAAAGGCTCAATTACTACAAGAACTCAATTTCTTGCCCCGTCAGTCCCTCAGTGCCTGTGCTGAGCTAACCTCCTCTCTGCAGAGCCGCCTGTTACTTCTGCCTCTCCAGGACATGGCAGGGATGGAGTTAAACCGACCTGCTTCTGTTCTGCATGCAACTGCTGTGAGAATGAATAGTCACTATCAGAGATGCTTTCAACTTTATAAACAATGAGTATAAAGCAGGCAGCGTTTAAATTGATCTTTTGAAGGTACATCCTATAACAGGCTCTTAAAATCCTCAAACCAGCTGGAAGCCCTCCAGAGCACTTTTCTGCAGAGATGTTCAGATTTTGTTTTCTTTGCATTTGAAAGCACTTGCATACATACAAATACGCAATTTAACACTATTTACTGAGCAAAAGTTTTTCTTCTCAAGGCTTCCAGGAGGATGAATATCGGAATAATTAATGTTGGAGGACAGTGTGGCTTTATCCTTATTTAGAGCAGTTACGTTAACAAATGGCTCCACCAGAGAAGGCTCCTCAATGCAGATTAAGTGACCTAACCCTACTGCATGCCCATTGAATTAGGTTGGCCCTTGCCAAGAGAAAGGCTTGACACCACGTGATTCCTGCAGATGATTATTGTCTCAAATTTTCGTGTAGTTCAGGTCAGCCCAGCCTGGGTGATCATCCATGCTTCAGACCCATTTTATTTCATGGGATAGATGGGAGCCAAAGGCCTCTCAGCCTTCTCCACCACAACCACTCAATGGGTGTTGCAATCCCATCACAGCAGCCTATCCAGTGGGAAACCAAGCAATGTACACGCTCCTCGCTGTGTCTGCTCCCATGAGGAACAGCTAACGCAGGGTCACTCCTTGCTAGTAGGTGACCATAGGAGGTATTAACATTGCTATTTGAACCATCTGGGGATGAGAAAAGCCAATATGTTACAGATCAAAGCAACCCCAAGTTTAATTTTGTTCTCTGGTTTAAAGACTTTTTTTCCCTCGTGTAGTATCAGTCTGTTTTCTGGAGATGGCAGCATTTCTTACAGTTGTCAAATAATTCAGTCCAGTCCCTCATCTCACATTTTTTTTATTTTTGGTTTTAATCTTTGCACTGTCAGCATTTTTGACTCCATGTTAAACTGTTCATTTGGGATGCTTAGCTTTGTGTGCCAATCTACTTGGTACAAAGCATATGAATATACTTCTACACATATATAAAAATACACAGGTAAAAGTAAAGGTGCAGACATGGCTGGCAATAGCTCCTTTCACTTGAGTTCTGAGATCCCAGAACCCTTCCTTGCAGCTCAGAGCAGGCAGAGTACATCACTCACAGTGGTAAACTGAGTTACTATCAGCTCTGTCTTGCAAGAGAAAGTGGCTTTCTCTACCAATATTGGGTGGGATCTTGGGAAGAGACCAATATTCTCAAAGCTAGAAAAAAATTTCTGTGAAGATTTGGGGATAAAAAAAATCATCAGACCAAAAACTAAACAAAAAGTAGTCAAATTTATGAAACATATTTTATCAGATGAAAAATAGGGAGAAAAAAGCAAGATTTTTACTTTAAGAAGACAACTTTTTTTCAGGACAAAGAGCCACTACACTGCAGATATTTAGAAATCTCCAGCAAAGCTGAATGTATTTTGAGCTGATTTTCCTCAGAGCTGGACAACAAGAAGGCAACGAGTATATGTGTATTGAACGTGTCGATGATCTATCACTTAAATAAAAGACGCTTGTGAGCTGGCCCCCTCTTTTCCTTGCCAATATACTCCACCTGTTCCCACCACATGGCCTGACACCACCTAGAAGTGTCTTGTAAAGACTTCATATTTCTGATGTTATAATTACAGCTGCTCACACCTTCTCTGGCAGAATCTTGTTGAAATCCCAAAGTTCTGCTGAAATGCTGCTCTTTCTACTGAACCATGTTGAAATTTTGGCGAGGATTAAATGAGACCTTGTCAGTTTTGCTGCCTGGTGGTTGCAAGAGGCAAAATCCTCAAAGCCTCCCTAAACTTCCCAATTCTTCCCCAACTTTCCCAACAGCTGGTTCACATTTGGCTAACTAACCTTGAATCAGATGTTTCCAAGCTGATGTATCTCCGCAAAATGCTAGGAGGATGGAGACTTAGAAACCTTGTAGCTTCAAGCTTGTGTCTCCCAAATGGCTGAACACCAAGGCATGGGATGGTTTGTACAAGGGAAAAGGATGGTTTGTACAAGGAAAAAATCACTGTGTTGTCCTGTACTCTTTTCTTTAGCCTTCCTTCTGGGTCAGTGCCAAAACTAGGATGCTGGCTAGAAAGACATCTGCTCTGACCTCACAGGACACCTCATTTTGTGACCAGCACACCATGTTTTGTTTAGTCCATCCAATACTTTGTTGTGCTTCAGTGGCGTTGGAAGTCAAGGCTTGCATCCTTACCACCCTGCAGAATAACTTCTCCTGCAATGCCTCAGCATCCTGCAGCCATGCTGTGGTGGATGAGGATCCTCCATTGCCTGGGGAGGGCATGTGGGCCTGATCCAGGGCTGCTCAGAAGGTCCATGGCACAACCAGGCAGTGGAGCTGAACATGAAACGGGTGTGAGACACACCTGTGCCAACCCGCACACTGGTTCAGATCAAATAATTCAACCCTGTCCCTCTAACAGCAAGACAAAGATAGAAGAAAACTGAAATTGCCCTTGGAAAATTATGCAGGAATTGCAGTTACCTCTGAGGAGATGTTTTAATGAGAATTTTCCTGAAAATATTCACAGAAAACACTTCAGAGCCTAAGAATTTTTAAATTAGGGTTATGCTCCTTATTTACAATCCTTTTCTCCTTCCTGCCAATGTAAGAGATTTTAAAGTCAGTATTAAGCACATTAAAATGACAAAGCAGGTGAAAATGGCTCACCACCTGGACTTTGAAAAGATATAATACATTAGTAAAGCAGAAAAGAAATGTTTCTATAACATTTGCTTTTAAATTGCAATAAAAATTACTTATCTTTTGGGTTGAGATAGTCTTCTGTGTTGCTATTTTGTGCTACAAGCCAAAATGCCTCAAGATTTAATTTGCATTTAGGTAAAGGGTGTGAATAAAAACTTAGTCAATGAAGTAAAGAAACAGTTAGAAATAAGTGTGACATTCAGAAAGGGAAAACTTGTTTTTATCACAGATCAGTGAAATGCAAAAAGAAGAATAAAACATAAGCACTGGGATGCTAGTCACTGTTTTGGCATTACTAATTTGGGGATTTCACAGAGTTATAAACATGTTGTTCCTCCTCTTCAACATAACAGTGTCCCTTTAAATCTAATACAACAGAACAGCTCTCTGAGCTGCTTGTTAAAATTCACACCATATAATTATGTCAGCTGAATATCTGGATGCAAAGATTACTCTAGTAAAATAAAACAGTCGAGTTCAATAACAGACTGGGGAAAAAAAACCCATGCGTTTGAATTTATTCTCATATAGCAAAACATGATAAGTATTCCGAGTTCCGAAAGCACTGATCATTCAGCCTCCGCAAGAATAAAAAGGAGCATTAGGTGCCTGGTGCCTACAAAAACCTGTCTGAAGGGCTGTCAAACTTTATATATACTGATTACCTGGGTTGAGGCCAGGAAGAAACTCATCCCAGAGCTCAGAGAACTGTCAACAGATTATGACTTTTTTTTCCCCTCTGGAGACGTGGGGACTACTGACGTTCTTGTTTCAGTGTAGGAATATTCCTGTTTTTACTGTCCTTTGCAGAGTCACCCAATACCTGAAGCAGCTCAGAAACCTTGCAAGCCAAAGTATTAGGGATTCAGAAAGGCACCGACACATGAACTTCTGTTTGAAACTACTTAACAATCCAATCAAAAGGTAAAAAAAAAATAATCAATTTTTCAGTTGAAAATTCAAGTTTTCAATATTAGAGTCCAGAGAGGAACTCTACACACCAGTGTCCTGGCTTCTAAAATGGTTGCTCTAAAAGATATTATAACTGAACCATGCTGTCCTTTGAGCCGCGAAAGGCTATCCATGGCTTGTCACAGCTCTCCTGCTCTGAACGACTTTCACACTTTGAGCGATCGCCGCGTGGCTTGCAAAGGTCAGAGTAGAAAAACATAAGCTAGAAATCAATCACAGCCCAGAGCAGCTTAGGCCTGGGCAGCCACATTCCAGTTTCTCTGTCTGTGAACTTGAGGGCAAAATGGAGAGATCAAATAACTTTAAAGTGGCAATGATGACTTGGGATGAGATGGATGGAGATTCTTTCTATATGTCACGAAGGTAATACTGTGATGCTGCCAATAAGACAGTGTAGGAAAAGATCACTTGGGTTTTTGAGCTTGGCATCCACAAATTTTTCAGGCATTCATTGCTTTTCCATCCTGCAGGTTTTCCTTGCCTCAGCCACAGCTGGAAGCACAGTCCCCCACTTAAATGGTCAGTAAATCCCATCCGGCTCCTGGCATGACTCTGTTTGGTCTCTCGTCTTTTTGCTGTGGTCTCATGAGGGAAGTGGACACTTGCACGCATGCACTGCCTGAAACCAGAGTTGCAGATTGCCACTGCTGTATGCATCTTGAACCTGACCTCCAGCTTCCAGGCCAGGGCTGGACCGGGCTGGACCACAGACGACACGGTTCTGCTGCCACATGTAAGTCAGCCACTGGCATCAGTCAGCATCCCCTTGGGCACCTGGCATTACGGGCGGCACAAGCAGCTCTCCCTGGAGTATAAACTCCCCCGCAGAGCTGTGATTGTTGTGAATATTTTGTCTTTTTAATTAAGTCTTGATTTTCTTTGCTTTTGGAGTTGGGTCATTTATATTTTCCTCTGAAATCTAGCCCCCCAAAAAAGGGAATTAATCCCTTTCCTCTCCAGGCAAGGATCCATTCCCAGGACATGCTGTCCTCACTGACAGTCCTGAAGGGGTTAAACATGAATGCCTGAGCTCAGTGTCATATCGCCTACAGCAGTTCCCAGACATTCCCTGTTATAAATTTAATCTGTCTTTAAACAGGTGCTGCATCCCACAGGCAACTGGGATATACCGCAGAGGTTATATTTGTTTCTCCTGACCCTGCAGAAGCAGCAAGCCTCTTGCTGAGCGGGTCCTAATCCACACTGAGCAGTGCTTTGTGTCACTAAATCCGGAGACTGAGCAGGGACTGGGCACATCCTAACAAAACCCTGAACAAGCAGCCTTGAGACAATGGTGTTGCTATGAATTTGAGCTCAGGGATAGTAAGCATCTCTGTAGTGACTTGAGTATGTTGGACAGACAAGACAATTTCTCAGATTTCCTTCCATCATTTTTGTGTGTTCTTTAGTGTTAAGATGATTGGTTGTGGCTGTAGAAAAGGCTCTGGAAATATAATCAGTCATGCCATGTAGGGCCATGAAGATATATACATTACTTAAATGTCACTTTAATTTTGGTTTCAAGACCTAAGCATGATTTCAGCTGATGATGCTTTGTGCTGCCCCTCTGAACTGCAGTCTTTGCCACCAGTGGTCCTACATGAATTAGGAAGTCTGATGCAATTTAACAGTAACTGGGGGCAAAGAAGATTCCCAAAGTGAATGTCAGCATGTTTATTCTCCACAACCAAAGTTTCTTGAGTTAGTTGTGATCCAGGCTAGCTGCTGCAGCATACTGCTTCGTGGTCCAAGAGGTTCAGATAACACCAGTGCGGGCACATCTGCACCCTGGCTGTGGATGTGGCCTTTGTACATTCTTAGCCCAAGGTACCAGGGTGCAGATTTTAATAGCGGGTCTCTGCATAGCTACCTCAATCAGTTCTGGATGCCATAATCCTCAAATGCTCCACCCCATCCCCAGGTTAATGTGGGGAAGGCAGATGAAATTCCTGGATCCATTTCCCAAGCGGTTAACCTGAAGTTCCCTTCCCTTGGCACCGCTTTTTGTTCAAGCTGCTTCCTAGTATCTAGCAGACTTAAGCACTTCACCGAGCATCCATATTTCAGCAAAGCATCCTCAGCCCATGGAGGAAGGTGACAGATCCTTGTCTTACCTTGGTCTGGAACGTACAGAAGACGTGAGTCAGGAATGGGTGCTCCCAAGCTAAGGAGAGGACTCTTTTCTCCACCATCGTACATTCAACGTCATCATCCATCAGCACCACATCCTTCTTCAGGGCTTTCACGGCAAAATACTGGTCTGTGCTTTTCAGCTCAGCAAGGAACACCTAGGATGGAAACAATTGCTCAGAAAGAGGGATGTTCTTCTCTCAGAGGTGGCAATACAGCCATGTGAGGACGGAAGCTGAGCTCTGTGGAATTCACTCGGGTAGACCTTAGCAAATGTGACGTATAAAGAGCAATTCTGCCATTAAAACTTTGTAGACTTTGAGTTTGTTCCCCACACCCAGAATAGTTTTACGAAGCTGAACCTTGGGGAAGGATGAGAAGGTCTTGGCGATTACAAGAGCAGGGGCTACATGGCCGTATGAATAGGACATGTCAGAGCACCAAACACTTCTGATAACAGAAACCATCTTTATGCAAATGCTCATGAGATACATTTCCTGTTTTCTGACTTCAAATAACAAAACATAGAATATTGCTTTGTCAACATGTGAAATGCAAATGCCCGGTACCAGATCCTCAGCAGGTGTAAACTGTTGTCCACCAGTATCTAGACTGATCTATATCAGATGTGACTTTCTCCCCTTCCTCCCTGTTAGCAAGTGGTCTGAGCAAACAGGCTGAGTCCCTCGTGCTTCTGTAGGATTTCTTCTCTGCGAATAGCAAAACACAACCCAGAGGATCTAGGACCTCTATCTATTTTTATGGGCAGGGAAAATGAGACACAGAGCAGCAGAGAGGGGTTTTCTAGAGACCACAGAGCTAAGAAGTCTCTGCTGGAAGGCAATGCCAGTCCTGATCTTTATGCTAACAGCCTGTTGACACGGTTTCCCATAGACTGAATAAATATGTAAGGCTCATCAAAGAGGTCTTTGAAGTTCCCTACCAGACACTATTTACTGAGTAAGCTCAGACTTGTTTTAGCCTCAACAAAAGTTTTATTGACCCTTTTGGCTACGGCTGCATTTCACTTTGTAGCACTAGACAGAGAGTAGAGCCTAGAGCCTCCCTCTGTCTCTGCAGTGAAGGACCAGAAATGCTAACAGTGCTGATGCTGCAAGCACCCTTTTTGCCCCCGTTTTTGTGCAGGGCACTGCTTTCCTGGGGAAACTGGGGAATGCAGTACATTTGTGACTTGTACTTTGACTTCCAAGGTGCAGGTAGGCAATGCTAGACCTCATGCAGAGAGGGCTTCCTCACGGATCTGGTGCTCAACCTCCCTGGTTAACGCAGAGCTGGAGTGACCCCTCAGGAACCGAGGTCTGCACACCCTGTGCTCTCTATGGGGAAGTGAATCTCGCTCCAAGCAAATAAGGGCACCGGGAGCAACACCTACACAGGAAACTTGTGGGTGAGGTTTGTTGCAGAAGGGCATGAAATAGCCCATCTTCTCCACACCCACGTGGTGCACTGCAGAGAGATGCAGATGCTTGCAGGCTTGGAAAGTCCATGCTAACACCACGGGCCAAAGCAAGGTACAGAATCTGCTTCAATGGAGGTGTTCAAGACTTGACTAGACAAACCCCTGAGCAACCTCATCTGATTAGACCTGTTTTGAGCAGCAGGTTGGATTAGATGACCTCCAGAGGTCCCTTTCTTCCAATGTAAATGTTTCTATGACATCTATGCTCTGGAGTCCAGGTTAGTCTGGGCTGTGGATTTTGGGTTATTCTGGCTTAGCTCTAACTGAGATGCCTCAGCTCTGCTTCCCATGCAAAGTGTAGACAAGCCAAGTATATTCAAGTGTGGAAAACCAGCATAGCAGATATTTCACCGGTTTCAGAATTAGCTACAGCACTTGTTCCAGCTCACTTCTAGCAAGCAAAAAGCAGCCCTTCTTTAAGGCACAGTTTCCACCTCAGAAAGACATGGGATCTGAGCAATGCGATACAAAATGGTACTCATTCTCCTTATTGGCTGTGAAAATACAATGGTGAGTTCCTCTGAAATTGCTTCATGCAGCTCTACGCTGGCACCGACTAACACAAATCCCCTTCCAGGGGACATCTGCAAGAAGGAGGAACAATCCACAATTCATCAAGATTAATGAACCCACTGAAAACAGGTGGCCTTTGTTTCAAAAGCACAAATTCTTGGCTGTTGCAAAATTTGCTTTATGCTCCAGCACAGATCGGAGCTGGGAAACAGCAGTTAGCATTCCCAGCTGGGGACCTGCTGCTCTGGACAGGAAAAGTGATCCACACTCAACTTTTCAGCTAATACTTCCATCTCCCTCAGCTCCGCTGGCAGAAGTAGCTGCAGGAAGGGGGACAGCACAGAGGTCTTTCCCACCAGCTCTCTGTGGCTGCCCAGGTCTTGTCAACCTGCACAGAAGGGGAAGCTGCAGCTTTACTCAGCTGCTTTCCTCTCCTGTCATGGGCACTCATGACACAGCAACTCATGGGACAAAGGGAAGGGCAAGGAAGATCTTTGTCTTAGGCAAGGAGAAGACGGAGTTCAAGATTCGACCATGCCACAGCAAGGGTTCTTTGAAGGCTTGGAGACATTTTTTCCTAAGTGGCCTTCAAACTTTATGTTCAGTGCCATAAAGAGCAATATGTAGACGGCATGCAGTGGTGTCTCAGTCCCCTGATGCTTACCTTGCCAAAACTGCCCTTCCCCAGCATCTTGTGCAGGACAAAATCTTCAATGGTTAGTTTTAGCTGCACTTGGTGCTTTTGCTGCTCCTGGGGTTGTTCTCCCAAGTCTGACTCTATCAGAGACTCCCCCTTCATTGTGCCCTCCACTGGAGTCTCCCAGGAGATGCCTTGTGGCTCTGCAACACACATCAAAGCATTCAAATAACCCCCTGGAAATGAGCAGAACCCCCCCTGAACATGCACAGGTATTGTGCTTAGAGTATTAAAAGGGTATTTCAAATAAATGGAAATGTAGTGACCACATCTACTACGTAGATCAGCTCTGCTCCCACATTGCTTTCTCTCTGGAGGTAATTTTACTCCAGCATAACTGCACCTTCTTCAGTGGGATTACTCCCATTTTACAGACTCCTTTGTCTGTCATTCTGTTTTATGGTAGCAAAGCATGACCAAACCCTTCATTTCTGGCCACCTCTGTTCTTTATTCCTTCTTGCTGGTTGCCGTTATGATGTGGTCCCATTTTTTTGAGGTCTTTTCAAGACCCTTGGCAAAGCTAGATGAAAAGATGGGACGGCATTTTCATATTGGGTCCCTGCTTTGGATCTGAAGCTCTGATCAAATATTTCAGCCAGAATGTCCTAGAATGCAACTACTCAGAGTTTCTTCAATACTCCATTCACTTGGATGTACATGAATTTCTAAAAGGTTCTGTCCCTTGCTGGATTTATCCCATGCACTCAAGTGCACACTGCTGTACTGTTCTAAATTGCTGAACAGCAAGAACACTACTCAGCAGAAAAACAGACCCACATGTAAACCAGATGTGAAACCATCTGGGGTTTTACTGATTCACATCAGCATAGCCAGTTCTACTTGTAGAAAAGAAAAAAAATAAGCACAGACGAGGACATCATTTATCTCCTCTTGGGGCCCAAAGGGTACTGTCCCCTTAGCTCAGACAGTACCAAAATTAGCCTCTAAGGCTCGGTAGCCTGGTGCTGCACAGTATCAAACCCACAGCACTGGTATCATGCGTCTCTGCTGTGTTTTAACCAGTGCCTTCTGACATTTTGCTCTCGGTCCAGTTTCCAGGATATTACCTCCACATGGGGCAGTATTAACTTGCATTGAAAAAGCAGACAATGGTGGGGTCTGGGTTCTCAGCTTGACCTTTAGTTAAGGTTGGAGCTGAGGACCCACTGTCCCAGTCCTTGCTAGGTTTAAATATTAATTCATTTGTACTCTCTTTTCCCTCCCCTTTCTGGTGGTTGCATTTTAAAGCTGGTGGGAGGCAGAAAAATACTGTGTCAGTGCCATCATAGGTTTGCTGCAGTTACAATGCAGTGCTTGGAGGGGCAACATGAACCATGAAGCTGGAGGGGTCCTGAAATGACCTTTTACTCGGGCCACGTGGATCTAATGAAAGATGGTGACATTTTTGCTCCTAATATCCAGAGTTCTGTGACTCAGGCACAAAGCAGACAAACAAAGGATCTCCCCAGGAGACTAATTTTTGGTTTTGGCCACTGAACCCCCAGTAGGTGTGTCCAAGGTCTGTTAATCAATGGTCTTCTCCGGTCTCTCAATTCACCCTCCTAAACATCTGTTCTTGTAGCACATAGAGCTGTGACAACTGGATCAGCTCCCGGGTGAATGAGTGGGGATCTGTCAACGATTTTCAGAGGTACTGGATGTCAACCACCCAAAAATATGAAATCAGAAAGAGAATTGGCCATGCTGATCAGAAGGACTCCCAATCTCCTGTTTAGAGCTTGGTTTCTCTTTAAAGTTCTCAGATTTTAGTCTATGAGTCCCAAGAAGGGAATAAACACTTTATTGCCATTGGAAGTATGAGATGTTCTCAAGTACCGGGTCAGAAAGAGAGTTTAGGGGTTAGCTGAATGAGTGGTGGTTGGTGTCTCATGTCACCAGGGGTTGGGATGGCATGGGCGAAGTGCAGGTTTATAGAGAAGGAACCAGGTTGGGATCCAGGGTATCTGCCATGCCCAAGTGATGTGGCTGGCAAGAGTTGTTGATATCCTGGGATGAGAATGGGTATGTCCTGCTTTAGGCTGGGAAGATGGATGGAAGATTCACTGGCTAATAAATTCCGCACCCTTGTCACCTCCACCTAACCATGTACAAAACAAAAAATTAACAAAGCCTGCTGCCCCGTATCAGCAGGGGGAACTACCTTTTTTTCCTGTTGTAGATGCTGGCAATGCATGAAGCGGTGTTACCTCCTTCACAGGAACTGGGAAGCCAATTTCAAGAGGTCCATCCCTAGAGATCTGTTCAGTGTCACGCTGAGAGCGAGCCTGGATTACAGAAAACAGCAAATTACTTTTGAGCCAAATGTCACGTTCTGAGCTTGTGGACACTGTGGCTTCTTGAGCGAGACGGTCACAGAAGCCAAGAACTAGAAGAGTGTCCTGGTTTGGCTAAAACAGGG
>NW_009633787.1:0-35837 GCF_000690535.1 Cariama cristata
GTTACCGGGCCTTCGGGGCCTAGCCGGCGGCGGTGGGGTCCTGTCGTCGCACGGAGGCTTGCAGATGGCGGGCATGACATGTGCTGCGTTGCGCTGAGAGGGCAAAATCGCCGGGCGGTGAGAGCCCGAAGCGGTGCGGTAGTGGTTGCGGCAGAACAGAGGTCCTTCCCGAGGAGTGGCCTGGCTGGACTGTGGAGGGTAATGTACTGTCGGGGTAAGAAAAAACAAACGCCACTCACCCTGGCGGAAAGCTCTGCCTGCCCATGTGCAACCACGTGTGGAAGCTGGGGGAAAACGTGGGATGTATCCTCTTTTTCTGTGTGTTTATTAGGACCCTCAGCCAGCAATCGGGCAGTTTCCCTTCACAGAAGAGACATTCTTGCTGTCAGCCTGTGTTTGTCTGCGTGCTCAGAAGCTTTAACATAAATGGTTCAGCTTCATAGTGAGAGAGGTCAGTCTCTCAGGTCTCCTTCTCAAGGTGGGCTCCGGCATGGTGTGGGTTGGCAGAGAGCATTTAGTGGCCAGCTCCCAACTGTAAGGATGGTTTGTACACCACGACCAGTAGTTCTGCAGTCTGATAGCTGAGGTCCTTTCATCATTTTCAGCTGAATGTCACTTGGTTCAGGTGACTTTCTCCACTTCCAGGTGACAGGCTTATACATCCTGTATTTCACTTACCTGTTTGGGCTCATATATCCTATAAAGTTACTTCAAGTTGATGTAGTTCCTCTGGCCTCCCCAGGTGTGAGGTTACAAACCCCCAGCACCCCCAACTGCAGTCAAGGGCAGACAACTCTTTGAGCTTCTCTGTGCTAGCTTTGCCATCCTTGACACCCCCCCTCCGCTTAAACTTTTGTGATTAAGCAATCTCACCAGTTTTGTAACTACCTTCTTTCTTTTGAGGTATGTAAAGACCTTTTTACCACCAGTTTGAGCATCCTTTGCAAGGTGCCCTTCAAATTCTTTTTTAGTCGTCTTCATTTCGTGCTCAGATTTGACCTGCAGTGCTTTACAGCTTTCTGTTCTCCTCATTTGGGCCTAGCCAAGTTCTGCCCCCTCGTTAGTACCAACGGAATTGCCTTGCCAAGCCCTCTCTTGCTCTTCTTGGACAGAGATCACACTAGAGTCTGTCACAAGCTGATGTCAAACTGCACGTTTGTGAGTGTTAAACAGATATCTAGGAAAGCTGGTATATACCGATAAATAGTTTTGTCTGTGCATTCTATATTTTGATATTGTTTGTATTGCTTATTTTAGTAATGAAATTTTTCTGGGATTTGAATATAATTTTTCAGTGCAATTTCTGTCATTTCTGTGTCCTGATTATCCCTTGTTCCATTTCAAGGGCCATAAAATTGTACCCTACAAACCATGATCATGAATAGCTAAATACAAGCTGATACGAATTTGACCAATATAGTCAAAATGGGTGTGGTGAACTAATATTAGCTGTTCCAAATGGTATATTTTACATAATCATATGATGTATCACAGTGATTATTGCTTTTTGAAAAACAATAGTTCTTGGCAATATCTTTCTAAATTCAGTCACCTTTAGTTTCCTTGGCTAAAGCTAAAAGCTAAAGGATAAGAATCATAATAATTTAATATTCTGAGGAGTTTGGATTAAATCAAAGATCTCCAGCTGTATGACAGTCTAAACAAAAACAATTTTCAATTTCTCTGTAGTACACACAGTAAATTCCTCTTCATAAAAAGAGAGAAACCTTCAAAATTTCTTGAATCCAATTTATCAGAGTCTGTCTTCAAATAAATTACCTCTTGACTAGCCTAGTGGCCTTCTACAATGGAGTAACTGCATCAGTGGACAAGGGAAGAGCTATGGGTGTCTTCTACCTGGACTTCTGTAGTGCCTTTGATACAGTCTCCCACAACATTCTTACCTCTAAATTGGAGAGATTTGGGTTTGAATGACGGACTGTTCAGTGGAGAAGGAATTGGCTGGATGGCCATGTCCAAAGAGTTATAGTCAATGGCTCAGTGTCCAAGTGGAAACCAGTAACAAGTGCTGCCCCTCAAGGATCTGTGTTGGGACTAATAGTATTTAATATCTTCATCAGTGACATAGGCAGTGGGATTGAATGCACTCTCAGCAAGTTTGCAGATGGCACTGAGCAGTGCAGTTGATACTCTGGAGGGACGGGATGCCATCCAGAGGGACCTTGACAGGCTTGAGCAGTAGGCCCATGGAAACCTCAAGAAGTTCGACGAGGCCAAGCGCAAGATCTTACACGTGCTTCGGGGCAATCCCCAGTATCAATATAGACTGGTGGCTGAATGGATTGAGAGCAGAGAAGAAAGTCTTGGGGGTACTGCTGGATGAAAAACTGGATGTGAGCCAGCAATGTGCGCATTCAGCCCAGAAAGCCAACCGTATCCTGGGCTGCATCAAAAGGACTGTGGCCAGCAGGGTGAGGAAGGTGATTCTCCCCCTCTACTCTGCTCTGGTGAGACCCCGCCCTGCAGTAGTGCCTTCAGCTCTAGGCCCCCCAGCACAGGAAAGACATGGCCCTGTGAGAGAGAGTCTAGAGGAGTGCCACGAAGATGATCAGAGAGGGCTGGAGCACCTCTCCTCTGATGAAAACCTGAGAGAGTTGGGGTTGTTCAGCCTGGAGAAGGGAAAGCTCCACAGAGGCTTCATTGCAGCCTTTCAGTATAGAAAGGGGGCTTGTAACAAAGATGGGGACAGACTTTTTACCAAGGCCTGTAGTGACAGGGCAAAGGGGCAACAGTTTTAAACTGAAAGAGTATAGTTTTACATTGGACATAAGGAAGAATATTTTACAATGAGGGTGGTGAGACTCTGGAACAGGTTGCCCAGGGAAGTTGTGGATGCCCCATCCCTGGAAGTGTTTAAGGTCAGGTTAGATGAGGCTTTCAGCAACCTGATCTAGTGAAAGATGTCCCTGCCCATGACTGGGGGATTGGACTAGGTGGTCTTTAAAGGTCCCTTTCAACCCAAACCATTCTGTGATTCTATGATTCATTTGTGTGTCAGATGGGGAGTTGTAAAAATAAAAGCAACTAATGTTGAAAGCCAATTAATCTTACAGTGCATCTCGTTCAAGAAGACTGAAAACAGAAGAAAGATGTGAGGTAGCAACTCTTTGTTTATATTTTCTTATTCAATATTTCCTAGAGCATCTCTGTTGAAGAAATCATAAACAAACCAAATCCAAACAACTTTAAGAAAATGAAACAACAGCCGTAGTCATATACCATTTGCAGTCCATTAGTTCCTTGAGCTAATAAAGTGAACGTAGGCATTTGACTATAAGCAGCACCTTTATGCTGAAGTGCTGCAATCAGGACTATCTCCACCGGAAAAAGGTAGGGAGAGTATCTGCCCTAGCAGTGTGAGCCTGACCAGCTCAGAGGTATGCTGAGAGCATTTCAGGCAGCAGCTGCAGTGGTTTTGCAGCTACAGCTCCTCGCCAGCCCCTGTGGCTGAACACCTGCTGCACTGCTAGTGAAGAAAAAACTTTGACTTGAACACCATCTGCCTCCATGAAAGGGAGAGCAAGTCACTGTGTCAGACTCTAGAGCTAAACTGCCTCATACAGGACAAGGGGATATAAGAGAAGTAGAAAAACAATAGTTATGATTCTCAAGACCTGGCTGTAGCTGCTCTAAATGGTGACATAAGGAAGCACATGCTAATAGAAATCAAAAAGCCCTAGCTGTGCCCTCTCCTTCCCCTCCCATTGTGCCTTGTGCTGCTGTGACTACCCATTCTGGAAGTAAACACAGGATTTGCCTCTGTGCCTGCTGAGGACTTCTCTGAATAAGGGTGAATGGTATACCCCGGTAGCATAGAAGTAGCAGACTAGAATATGTTTCTTAACATAGCCTTTGAAATAATCTGCTTTCTTGTCATTTCAGCTTGGTCACTCATATGAAGATTATTACTATTTATAGTTTAGTTTTTCAGATGATTATCAGACTAGTATTCCATTGCACTAAATGTTTGATGCATGTACACAAGTCAATTTCTGTCCTCAATCAGTAAAAGCAAGACCATATGCCAGAAAGACCAGAAAACCTACTGGGCAACATAAAATGACAGCAGCTCTTATTCAGTAGTTTGACAAACGAATAAGATGATCATACAGAACATACATTCTGAAAAGTGATAGCCTGTTCTAAGGCAGATGTGCCTACCAAGAAAAGTTCTGTAGTTATTGGTCCATATCTTCAGATGGTTGTTTTAAGACAGACCATTTTCAGAAGTGCTTTCGCAGGGGCACTTCTACAGCTCAGTGTGAAAAGCTTTTCTGTTGGCCTAAGTTTTAAGTAAATGCTTGGAAAATAAATTATTTGTCAATGGTGTTAACTATATTACTAAGTAGAATCATATTCTCCACACTCCGAAGAGGAAAGCATTTCTCACAATTGGCAGTTCGCAGTGCTGTGGATTTAAACTGCAATTTGTGGGAGCCATTTTGGCAACATTTACCTTTCAGGACAAAGGCCAGTCCAGAGGACCTTCAGTAAGTAAAAACGTAGAGACAACCATTTAGATAGTAGTTTTACAGATATCTGCTGTTGAAGGACTAGCCTTCTCTATTTAAGGATTGCCAATCACAAAGACAAATGACCCTTAACAAGAATTACTTCCCTTTTTAATGTTTGGTTTGAGAGATTAATAGTTTAAAATTAAAATGTCATTCATTAATATACTTAGTCTTGTGCTAGACAACAGTAGCTAGAGGTAGCTGCAATCAACAGAAAAAAATGGGAAAAGAAGAACTCACAACACTTTATGCCTAGGGTTCCAGAGTATAACAAAAGAAAAAAAAGATGCATTTCAGGAGAAATAGTCCTAAACTTGGATATTCTGTAACCTCAGAATCCTAACAGTATAGTTAGAACTGTAAAGTTTGTCATATTTGTTATAATTTTTTCTGTAGTTAAGTATCAATCCATCAATTAATTAGACCAGAGAACTTGGAGCAATGGAGCATGTTACGAATCATTGGTGGGTTGTCTAGTTCATGTGAAGGTTTACACTTCTAAAGGAAAGTAAAGGAAAAACCACTAGATACTAGTGCCAGAAAAGAAATCCCATCTTGGGGTTACAGGATTGAAAATAGAGATGGCTCTTAAAGCCACATAATTTTTAGTTAATTTTAGCCCATCAGTCTAAAGGAAAGTGATAGTTGCATGGAATATGTCCAAGTTTCCTGTGCTGGAATTGAAGGTGGAAAGAAAATGAGATATGATGGTTTTGAATATTCATGAAAAAAGGCTTTGAGTTTAGTCCAGAGAATGAGTCATTTTGAGTTATGCTCAAGTCCAGACATCAGAAGAGGTCTGGACTTGCACCCTAAATCTTCAGCTTTCTAAAAGAAGGGTGGGTTGTTTTTTGCGAAAGTCAGATGTCTGCATCTTTAAATAGCACTGTTACCTGCCTTGAGAGATAGAAAAGACAGATAGATCCTAAAGACCAAATTCAGTTCATGTACTTTACCTACCGAAGTCTCTTAAGCTTGGAAGACTTGAAATAGTTCTTGCTTTACAATAAAAGGAGTCAAGGAGACAGAGTTAGAAATTTCCTCTTGGGTTACTCAAAAGGCCTGAAAAGAGTAGAGAAGCTGATACCTAACAGATATGCAAAGCAAGCTCTTGAGGAGAGTTTTAGTTAAAAGTCTGCCATAGCTGCCAAAGGTCAGGAGGCAAGTGATAGAATCTTTGGGGAAATTAGAATCGATCATTACATCTAAAACTTTGTCTGTGATCAACGGAAGAATTACACATGATAACCCAGGCTACTACAAGCATATTAATAAAAATTGCATTATGAGTAAAGACAGGCGGCAGTTAGCATGCTAACACTTCAGCACAGAACAAATAGTAATGGTAAACAGTTTGCACAGTAAAGACACTGAACTTATAAAATAAAGGTGTAAGAATTTACTGATGAGGTCATTTCCAAAGCTGGTAAAAATATAGGAATGTTAAAATCTGTCTCTAGTCTTCTGTGTATAGGATAACTTGCTGTTGCAAACAGCAAGAATAATATGGATTTCAAATGAGCCCTAAATCAAATAGAATTGGCATCGTTACTGAACAATTTTTTATGGATTCTTCCAAATGAAGCAAATCTCTGTTCTCTTCCTCAAATTTTTTTTCATGATCGGATACAACTTCTGATAGAGTTCTTTATCAGGGAAGCAACTGTGCAAAAGTGTGGGCTTGACATACTTTCTTCTCAATTGGTTGTTATGTAAAATAAATGAACTAACACTGCTGATACCTGCACTTGCAGTTTTCTTGGAGGAAATAAGTTTGAAATTATAGGAGGGGAATGGGGCAGTACATTTCAGTGTTCTCCAGAATATGATATTTTATGTGAAAATCTTCATACTTCGTTTCAGTATGCTTATGCTTCAGTGTATACTATAATAATTATTTCCGTATTATGCCTTAATTTCTATGAAATTCAGGGAAATATGGCAGGTAGTACAGTGTGCTGTTTGGATAGGACGTGGTTTTGGACACCCTATGTAAGATTCATCTCGGGCATCTGAAGTTACATTGAAGATACCACACGGGGCAATTAATCTAACTTATTTTAGATGTTTGAGATAAATTACCTGCTAGAGTTACCTGTTTCTGTCTGCCGATTATAAATAGAGTCTAGAGGGACCAATATAGACTTAAATGTCTAGCATTTATATTCTTAAATGAAAACATATTAATCTTGTCTCATATATCAGTACATAGTAAAATACAATACAATAATCTAATAAATTAGTGCAAATAATACACTTTTGGCAAACTATGTAAGAATCAACACACAGATGATTTTGTGTAAAAGATGTAAATTTTGACATTTGAAATTTTGACATTTCTGATTGTTACTATCATTAGTCTATTAAGTCATGTGATCTTTATCTGAGATATTGTTACTGTTTCCCTGGAAAAAACCCCACTGGGACCTGAATTATCAGATCTAGGTCAGATATGATTCAATTTAAATTAATGCATCAGTATCAGTGAGATCCAATGGCTACACTCATGACCATCTCTACACTAGGTATTCTTTCTTTCAGAAAGTTTATAATCATAGTTCACTGATAGCAACAGTATTTGCAATAGTTACGTGAAGTTCAAGATAACCATAGTTTCTCTGTCCACAAAGTATTCTGGAAAAATCTTTGAAGGCTGCCTAAAGTAAAAGCTCATGAATGTAACTACATCACTGGTACAAGTGGCAAATTTTGAGGAAAAAAAGGTCAGAGAGTCAAGATGCTTCCTTGAAAGCTTAGTGGAAGTTTGATTTTATATAGCATCCAAGCTTCCTTTATTTACATGATTCATTTACTGAAGTTCATATAATAATCAGTAATTTACAGGGGACATTTATCATGGAGGAGTGTATTAGGAAGCAGAGTCTATCTAATTATCATTGTACTGCAGCATTATTTGAAACTCTGAAAGAGAACTGCTGGCCTACTACCGTTCACGTAGCAGCTGGAACACTTGGCATAGTCAGGACACTGGGGGGGCCAGCTGTTCCGTGGGGGTCGAGGGAGACGCCTAGACCCTTGGGGCAGGGGCTTCTCCAGCCAGGGCCCATCCCACTACCCACAGGAAGGGAGCAGGATGGGCAAGGGGGCAGCCATGGGCAGCCCCAGCCTGCAACATTGAGCACCTCCATGGGGACAGGGGTGGGTCAAGGCCATGCGGGGACATTAACCCTTGGGTAGGGATCAGGATCAGGCACAGTGAGGGCAAGCAGTGTCAGACACAGCCCCATGACCGGTGGACAGGTTCATAGTGACAAGGCAGTGTCGGGGTCAGTCCAGAAGCCGAAAACAGCCGGGGCTCAGGGTCCAGGACCAGATGGACGGGGCATGTGGCCAGCACAGGCAGGGCTGTGAGGCAGCAGGAGCTGGGGCTCAGGTGGGGCTGAGCAGTAGAGCCTCAGCCCAAAGCAGCTCCCATGGGACAGGGTTTGGCCCTGCGGGGAAGCCTCACCCCAAAGTCTCTGGCTGGAAGGGGCAGCAGCCCTCAGCTGCATTATCCTATGTTGGTCCTGAGCCCTGGCCAGGAGTGGGGATGCTCTCAGGGCCCTTACAGGCATGGGTTAAGAATTGAGAAATGGTAGGAATTTAGAAAAAATTAGGGAAAAAATATAGTTTTAGATTAGGCAATGCCCAAAAAATTGTGCCAGTACCCACATGACGAACCACACCTTAATCACAGTTCTTATGCAACAGAAGCCAGCTGAGTTTAGCAATTTACTAAAAAAAAAAAAAAGAGATCTCTCTTTTGCTAGAGATAAACTATAGACATCAGTGTTACTGAATTAATTATTATGGGAAAGATGTCAGAAAAAGTCACATTCATGACCACTTTCAAAATTCCCGATATGTTACTAGAACTATATGTCATAATCTTATTTTAGAAGTAAACCAGATATTTTTATGCTGCAGAGACAGGATATTTCAGCTCAGCTAAGATTTCTAGTGTCCTGCTCTCATGTTTCATATTTCTATGGCAGATAAACTGCAAGGGTTTTAGTCATGATTCAGAAATAAATACTTCTAAGTAGCTACACAATTGGTTACTTGAAAAACAAAGCTGTTCTAACATGCCCATTAAGTCTAGACCGTGAAGTAGAGACAGTATTTCCACATTCACAGGTGTTTCTACATTATAGATTTTTTGAGGCACTGCTTGGTCACAAGTAGTACTGATCAACTTGAAAATTCCAGCTGCAGCACAGCTGAAAGGAGCTTTGACGGGGAATGAAAGTCACCAATACAAATCTGTTCTGAAACTGATGAGAACTGCAGTGGGATGCTGCAGGAGTATTCGAGAGAGATGTATGTTTCTTATGCATCAGAATGCTGTCATTTGCAATTATTTCTGGGTCAGCGTGTACCACTTCACAGAATGCTAAGACTATTAAGCACAATGTACAGATGACCTTAAAAAAGATTATTTGTGAAGACAAGCACTTAAATATTAAGAAATCTGAAGGTTGCCTGTGCAGTCTTGGTTAATTTCATTTGCATACGTATATTACAAAGCAATGCTTGCTCATAAAATCATGGTACTTCTTCCACGGGAATCAAGAATCAGTCAGTGAACCACATCTACTAAAAATGTAAGAATGTGGTGTGACTTAGTTATGCTCTCTGTGAAGAACACATTGTTCTGTTTGTTCTGAGTGGGGATACTGCTAGTTTTATTTGAAGCCCCTTATTTCATGTGTTCAGAGAGATAGTAAGGAGTTCTTCTCTATTCTCTCTTCTATGAAATACCCTCTCAGTCATCTTTTTTTCTCAGGATGAACTGTCCTAGTTGAGCTAGTCTGTCCTAATGTGGACGGTCTACCAAGTCTTTTACACCCTCCTGTGTACCTCCTTGAGTTTTACTCTATGTGTTTTGAGACAGAGGCACTACGACTGTGCCTAACCTTCCAAATACAGGGGTACACAGTGACATTGTTTGGAAATTGAAGTAGACTACATCAGCAGGACCTTTCTGATGCACATGGTTACTGATTCCTTCAAAGAACACCATTGGATTCATGTGTAAAGAGAAGTCATAGAGTACCCACACTGATTCTTCCCCAGTTGAAAGCATTTATCCGTACTCCCATTAATTTTAGTCTTTTTGATGGCTTCCACCAACTTGCCCAATGCAGAAGTCAGGTTTACTACTCTGTAGTTCCTCTTCTGTATCTCCTTTGGAAGTCTTTTAAAAGTCACTGTCATACTGACCATTTGGCAGTCCTGTGATGCTTGATCCCATTGAGAAGATGTTGTGCAGTCAGTCACTCAGCAATATGCTTCCGTTTCTTTAGAGGCCTTGAGTGAATGTCATTCTGCCTTGGTGATCTGATACTGTTCCATTTGGTTTTATCCTTAATGTGGTCTACTAACACTTGTATTTAAGTCAGATTCTTGGACACATTACCTGTACGGAAAGGTTTGCATTCCTGTCCTCCTTGTCCTCTTCCATAATTCAAAAAGTTTCATTCTCACAGACAAGTTCAACATATGTTGATGTTTCTAGCACGTTAGGTACAAATGAATCATGTAATATATTGAGAAATATCCTTGTGATGAAGCAAAGATATGGTTAAGCTGATGAAAACACTGATAATTTTAAAAAAAGCTTGGTTACGTCTCTAAAAGTATTCATTGCTTTTCATATATTGACTATACTATGTTAAAAATAAATAACATTATAGGGAATCTTCCATCTGTAAATATAAAAAAAATATATTTCTTTTATTTCCAAGAACATTGTCATCAGAAGGAGAGAAGAAAATGCCGAAGGTTTGTGAAATCTAAGGAAGCGATGAAGGCAAATCTTGCAGGACTTGACAGACCAAGTATAATGGCATGTGGTAAGTCCCTGTTAAGGAATATTGTAAAAGTTACACTTCTGCATACTTATTTGGTAGGGCAATAGGACACAGGTAGTAAGTATATACTTCAGGTCCATTTGAAAAACTTGAATGTGCTTGTATGAAACTGCTGAACTTAAATATTTGTAACTTTTAGAGTGCTGAACCAACTTTACTTAAATATGGCTTAATATTTACATCACAGTCTGATTTTCTAAGTAATACTAATCTGAGATTTCTATTCCTGGTCAATTTTAGTTAATCAGGCACAAAATCTGAATATTCACGTTTTAAATATTTTTCTGAAGTTTTCTGTGAAGTTAGAGAAAAACACCTCCCGACTAATATGAAACATATGTATTTTGAGATGCAGAAGATAACATACAAATCTTTAAGCAAGTACAAAAGAAGAGAAAATTGCATGAACTGGGATCTAACTATAATATTAAGATTGTTATTTACAAGTGAAGCAGAAAGTATATTCGCTGTCAAAGTGTTTTGGTAAAAACAAGTTTTACAGCTCTCTGTGATTATATCTTAAAAGTCCTGTGAAAGTAGCTCCAAAATATTGCCATGTACACCTACACCTCTCTGAGTCCCCTATCTTGAATGAGGATTTTGAATATGTGAAAACAAACAAATAGAAACCAAAAGGCTGTTAACACACAATGATAACATAAGCAAGAGAATTGGCTTCTCCTTCTTCCCAAGTGGTTGTTGACATCCTTGGCATTATCTAGTTTGTAACTTCATAAAACCAGTACAGAAGCTGAGGCCCAACTTGTCAGAAGCTCAACTGTATATGAAAACCTTGGCAGAAGCAAAACACAGGTTGGTTGACTGAATCTTTGTTATTGACATGAATATGTAATAGGAAGATTCCAGTCTAAGTAACAATTATCAGGATAAATTTGCATAATTAGCAGCTGGAAGAAAAATCAAATATGGGATGCATCACCATGCACTTTTTTTTATTTTTAGAACCTCAGTTTAATTATGTCTGGCACTGTTACAGCTGCTACATGATTCTCAAATACTTTCACTGAACAGTTCGCATCTTGATAGAGAGGTTGTCTCCTGTACACATTCTATCCTGGATGCAATTTCAGGAAATAATCTACCTGGCTGAACTATAAATACCCTATGGGAAAAAAAAAAATAATCTGTGATTCACTTCTTATGCAGTTCATTAGATAGAGAAAATAAGGAAGAACAGACTAGTACAGGAGGTCAGTTTTACCCATCTTCTTACCTGTAGCTGTGTAGCTGTTACAAGACACTTAAATAAATAGCAAGAATATATGAATTATATATTACCTATTTGAAGAGTGGGCAAGTAACTATGCCCTCAACTCTAACGTAAGTGAAACCTAATCTGGTAACTTCATTTAACAGTTAAGAAAAAATCTGCATCTAGCAATCTGGAAAATCACATCTAAGGTTTTATACTTTCAGAATTCTCAAAATTTATATAATTTCTGAGAATACTATTCAATCAAGCTCAATATGATTATGTTAGGAATTCTGCCAGTTCCTGAAATGAACCTATTATCATATATTATTCAAAATGTCTCATAATTTACAACTTCATTAAAAAGCAGCCTAAATTCCTGTGTGTTCTCAAGACAGAACACTAAATTAAAGCAATGAACAAAAAATTAGTAACATTAACAAATAATGGTAAATAATTAGAAGTAGACCTGAGAGAAGACCTTATTTTGAGTTCTTGAACATATTTGGCTGCAAGCTTACTTTTTGCAAATCAGGTTGATTCATAAATAACTGTTTGATATCCACAACTTTACATTTTCATCATATTAAAAAAGAAATATTTACACCATTTTCTTTGACTGAAAGAAATGTGGGCTTAAAGTAGTTCCTACATCAGTTACTCTCTAACGGCTTTCTGATTTTCTTTGATTACTTACCATGTTTACAGAAATCTGCTCTGCTCAGCTGGTACTGTAGGTAAGGAAACAGAGACACAAGAAAAAGAGATTGACAGATTTGCCTTAATTCAACCGTCAAATATATGGTACTGCAAGAAATTCAGGCCTTGGCCGTGGGAACATTTGAGCATTTACTTAAGTTTATTTCATTAAAGGAATAATGCTGTGCAAGATTATGTAAACATTTCCATGATTACAGCCTGTGGATTATAGATTAGAATCTTGCAGAGAAGAATCAACAGAATTCATTTATTTAATTCTTCTGAGATCTGAACTTGAAACTGTTGCTGGAGATGGTAAATATGTACAAACCTTCCCATAAAAACAAGAATTTTAAAAAGATCAAATGCGGAGTATAAGCTGTGCAAGCATACGTGTCTCCTCATGCTATGCACCTGCCTGTTCTGTACTGGAGTGGAAGATGAACAGTGAGGTGAGAGAGAGATGGTGCAGGGCCTTTTCTGGATCAGTAAGAAAAGCTTGACAGCAAATGGCTTAAGAAGATAACTGCTTTCATTAGAGAGAATAAGAAGAGTAATATTGGTAGTGAGTAAATCCTATGTCCCTTCAGTGGCTGGGCACGCTACACTTCTGCAGCATTGGATGGAGCCTGAATGGGTCTTCCCATGGCACACTGTGCAGAGCAGATCCTGTCTGTGGAGAGAAACTCTCCCTTTTGGTCCTGTGAGCTATTATAGACTGTCCTTACAAGAAAACAATTCTACTCCTAAAACATACTATAATGACAACTTCTTGCTGCACTTTTAGATACAGGCAAGGCCAGGCAGGTGGTGTATTCGCTGGTATGCAGCGGAAGCTGCCTCCAGGGTCCTCTGTTCCCATGAGGTGGCTGAATTTATCCTGAGCCAAGGAATTTGTGCAGCACAGCACAGCCCTGAAAGCCACCTGTACATGCAGCTCAGTCCTGTGCCTAGTCACATTAACTGTTATGGGGATCACTAGCTCCTAAATGTGGAACACTCTCCTGATCAGGATCCATATACTACTTAAGAGGAACAGACATATTTTCTTTGAGAGTTCAGTGTAAGCAAGTCCCCCTTCATACTAAGTAGTCCATTCATGTTTACTTTGAGAGGCAAACTTATGTTTTTAAGGCTGTAAAAGTATGCCTCCTTCTAATGAGGGGCTGTTGTATCATACAGTATTGTGTAAGGAAAAGAAGGAGAAACAGATAGGTTGTGTAAAATAAATACGAGTTTTGAATTGAAATCTTATCATCTAACACCTTGTAAAGTCATTTTAGGTCAATAAATGAATGATCTAGTAAATTTAAAAAGTCATTTTTCAAGGGTATAATGCAGGTGCTTCTGCATTTGTATTCTAACAAGGATGTTTTCTGTTTCAGAAATGAACCACTGTTTAGAAGAAAGTAATGCTTCTCCTGTTGGCTAAGAGGTATAGTACACACACCCTTCTTTACCTCCTCATGGTTTAAATAACACAGTGTATTTCACTGCGTCCTATCAGAAGACCTCATGCATTATACTATTGTCTCACCTAGTATTTTATTTTCTTGCAGATTGAAGAAACAAGAAGCAAAATAGAACCTATCTTCATGTTCTCTCCTTGTAAAAATGAATGGGATATCGTAGCAATGATATTCTTGCCGTTGTTGACTGGCTCAGGTGTTTGTGAAGATTTCTAACTCCAAGCTTGCATATGTGATTACGTTTCTTTTTAATTTGCTTTGTGTTAATTTTTCTATTCAAGATGAACTTTTTCTGTCACCATGTCGTACCAACTTGCCTCACTTTTTACAGATTAGCAACACACATCTGTATATTGATGCTATGTTTAGATGAGAGGCTAGGTTAACACACAGACTTCTGTCTCAAATACAGTCTTACTGTCATGTCAGCATGATTTCTGGTGGAGCTAATCATTAATGACCACAGTACAATAGGTATCTGCATTTCCAAACGTGAAATACCACACTTTGGAAATCACTACTTCTGTTGCATCTCTCCACTGCTTACACACTGGCATTGTACCTTAATTTCTGGAGATTATATTTAATTTAGCAAATATTTTAGCAATAAATAAATTAGAATAATTTTGGTTGCATTTTTAAAGTATAAACCCAAAATTCTAAAAATGTTTCTGTACAGGAAGGAAATGGTAATGTCAGTTAAGCTAATAAAAAAGATCAAGCTTAAATATAAAAATATAAGGCTGCTTTCCATGTACGAGTAGTTTCAATTTCGACCTGTCTGTCTGGAATCTAGAAATTATTTGGAATTAATTATTTTGTTGTTGTCTTAAAATAATTGGTAAAATGTACAGGATAATGAGTATCACATTTTTCCTTCTTTCCTATGGAGTCTTTTTTTTGTGCTAAATGGAAAGGACAGCCTACAACAACTCTGTTTCAATGTATTCTCCATTTCTCTTCTATAAATAGCCATCTGCAGGTGCATCTGCGCAGTAACCAATGCTGCTAAAGAATGTGAAACAGAATAAAAATTACAGTCGTCAGATTGTTGCTGGTCTCTTTTAAGGTTTTAGGCTGCAATTAGATAATCATCAAGCTAGTCATAAGCCATTTCATCCACATTCTAACCAGTAAATATTACATTGAATTCACCATATCAGGATGAGCACTGGTCTCAGGGAGTTCAGGCTGAAGGTCATAAGGAAGGGTGTATTTTACACACAGATGAGGGTGCTGACAGTGCTGAGCTAAACCAAGAGGACCATGGAGGCTGCACAACATAGAGAATCATGTTCCTGACATATTCCATTTACAGTATCAACTACTGTTTTGTTCCCGAATAACAGTGGGGTTTAGGCAACACAATATGCAAATAATGAAGAGGGGGCTGGGTATATGACATTTCCTCTGAAAAGTAGGTTGCTTTTTTCTAACAGAGGGAAATGGTGTTTTTAATTTCCCATGATCACCATGTAGGTTTCATCAATCTTGTTTTCCAGTACACTGCATTGCCTTAGGGGACTCTATTGGTTTTGAGAGAATCACTGGCAGCATAACGATACTTTTTGGGATGTTGCTGATTGCTGTGCCCTTACAGCATGGACACATGCGTATTGCCTGACAGCTTTTTCCCAAGTACAGACCTCCTGCTTATTCTATGTTGCCATTCAGTCCTTTTGTAATGGCTCCCCATCTGTATATATTTTACAGAAAAAATAAACCCTTACGCATTGCCCCTTACATTTTCCAATTCCCAAACACCTCCTAATGTGCTGAATTACTCTAAGCGTGAATATGCAACTCAGCATCCCTTTCAAATACTAGCATTAAGAGAAAGCATTCAAACTAGTATCACTATAGAACTGTAGTGAGGGTGCTTTTGAAAATTTTGCTGATCACACCTTGCATCAGTAAGCAGAGGGTTAAACGTAGGATTGGACATGGAATTACCTGCCATAAAATCTTTACCTTGGATACTTTGCAAATAACAATTTGGAGTGCTACTGCAATCTAAGGAATTTATTTAGCCCTTTGTAGTGTCAAGCAAGTGCAGTGTAGCAACTTTTGCTTATAAAGGCAATGGAAATGAAAAAAAAATTAAAAGGACTGAAACCTTCTGGTTTAGTCAGTCAAGTCTGTTCTGATTTTACCTTCAGCCTCCCTCTTCCAAAGAAGGGGGAGTGGAAAAGAATTCTAAAGAATGTATTCAGATTGACTTGTTTAACACATCTACTTTGCAACATCAGGTGCTCAGAGTTCACGATCTTGACTTTTACTAAAGGAGTCTGGAGAGATACGCAGCCAAGATAGGTAGCATCAATGTCTCAGTCCTGGTACTTCCTTCTTGTCCAAGGGTCTTTCAGTCTACTTCTTTCTATGCAACCAACCACCTCTGTGGACTGGTGCGGAGGATTGTTGAAGGAAAAAGGCCACAGCTCTGCCAAATTAATGCTTCCTGCTGCACTGAAATGTTCACCAGTAGAGCAGCAGGACAGGGGCTGAGCTGCTCTCAGAGCCACATTTGTGATGTGGGCAGCCTGAAGGCACTCTCTGGGAGGGAGAGCTACTTTTTCCCACTGTTTGTTCATGTTAGAGTATTAGTGAAAATCCATCCCTTCTGGTTAGTCATTTCCCAAAGGAAGTGTAAGGATTTTTTGGTATATCCTCTTACTGAACTTGATGAGGAAAACCAGCAGTTTGAATGTTATTTTCAATGGAAAAACAATAAGAGGGATGTTAGGTAAATGAAAAGGAGGAAGGATGGACTAAGGAAAGGGAAAACACAACACAAAGAAAAGGAGAAAGAAATAAAAGTAAGGAAACCTGTATCTTAAAAACAAAGACACCAAAGGAGCATTTCATTATCTTGTATTATTTCTATCAATCTCTGTGTATTGGCACAGCCACTGTATTTCACTTCTGCATCATTGGTATTCTGCAGCTTCGAAAAATAAAAAAGTGAACTCAGCTATTTTACATGAGAAAAGGGAAGTAAAATAGGAGACAAACTGAGCTGCATTATGAAGGAAATAGTTTTATTCAGTGAGCAAACGAAGGGAAAAAGAGCTTCATTAATTTATGCCTTTTGAGCTATATCCCTCTGTGATCCTTGCCTTCAACAGGGGCAACTTCAAGGAAGTGAAAAAGGGGAATGTTACTACCCTCCATAATACAGAAATCATAGATCTGTTTTCTTTGATGGGGTGTTGAGATTAATTTTTAGAAATGATGGTAGAAATATTGTCTTTTATATACACTTCAGAATTATAAAAGTTAAACTTTTGTATAAAGCATGTTGTCATAATACTTGTTCACTTGTTTAATTCAACCTCAGGTATTCCTATAGTTTCTAATCAGAGCTGAATAGTTCAGGAAAAGTTGAGAAAGAAACATTCAAGTTTTATTTGCTTTTTGAGTTATTGGGGTAAAAAAAGATTTGTGTTTATTTTCAAGGTTAAAAAATTTAATACATAACTTGCCTATGGCAGTATTTTACCCACAGTTTTTAGCTGGGTTGATCTGTCAGGGTGGTGACTGTCAAATGGAAAAATAATAAGGTCAGGAATGAAGCCGCCTTATTTGTAGCATGAGGGCATTTGAAATGTTTTTGCTAAAATACGATTCTAACCAGACATGGCATTTATTAATAGCCAAAAGGATTTTGGCCAATATCTAGTTGTATTTCACAGACATCTGGAGTGATCACAGCAAAGGAAGAGCCTCAGTTGAGGAACCCTGAGGTTGTTTACTTGCAGCATTGGCAGAGCATTGGTCAGAGATTCAATTCTTCGCAAGAGCATCCCTATTAGAAAAATGTTCAATGTTTTCCTGCAGCTGTATAAGCTAATAGCTCAAGTGGCCAGAGGGGATCTTTGTGACCATCTATTCTGAACCTCTTGTAGGGATTTTTTGTTTTATGCTGAGTGAGTGTTCATCATAAAACACATAAACAGTTTTGGGTGTATGAAGTAATAGTACTAATCACTAGGCTATGGAGAATACATCTGCATGCTATTTAGCACAAATATGAGCTCTTTTTACCTGTTTGATCAAGTAGTCACATAATGGTGATTACTGCAGTTTTGAGGTTAAGCTGGTAGTAGTGGTAATGCTAGAGGACACAAAAGGTAGTTCTAGGTGACTGAAGAGCATTGATTGGAAATTGTATGATGAACGTAGAATTAAACAGCACCTCAGCTCCCTTGGGGAAATCCTGGGTTCCGGGCAACATCCTGGCACTATGAGTGCTGCAAAGGTGCATTCTTTTCGCTGATACACAGATGTGCGATTAACTTAAAAAACCACCAAAAATATTATTTAAAGACAAGTATTTTAAATATTACCTGCTTGTCTTGTCTTGATTTTTTTTCATCTCTGTCTCAAGGGCTCTTATTTTTGGGGTCCCATCTGTTAATCACTCATTCTAATCCAAGTTGTGTTTTTTTTGCTTTGGATAAAAATGGTTTTTCCCCGCAGGCTAAGATTGATTGACAGCTCTCTCATCTTTGAATATTTCAAGTGCTATAGCCACGTTTACTTTGTATAGTCACATGCTATGTTGTAAATATGTCATGTACATAATATTAATATATGTAACTGCTTTATCAGATAACTTTTTGCTCTGCCTAAGTGACTTAAGCAAAATTCATGATATTAAGTATGAAATCTGAATTAATTTTTTTACAGTACATTTTGGAATTTACTGCATCTGTAGATATATCTGTCTTAAAAAAATGAAAATTCTACCACTGCATTAAAACACTCAGTGTTTGAAGACTGGCTCAATGGGCATGAATCATGTATCATATTTGACTGCTACTTGCCTGTGTGAGATTAGAAAATAATGTTTTTCATCTTATTTGAGCGCTTATAATTGGAGAACTAAATGAGTGCAAAATTTGACACTTAATTTTGTTTCAAAAACGTGACCACTCATCTCCAAGACTGAAGGAAGTATATAGGGATGTTTCTCCCACTGTACTGTTCCAAACTCGAACAGTTGTGACCTACAGGACTTCCTGGTTCTTGTAACTACACATCAGAGTTTTTTTCCATGAATTTGTCCAACTGATCTTTAAGCATTTATGGATTTGATGTCTATAACATTCTGTATTAACAAATTCTACAGTTTAACATTTGTAGTACAAAAAATTACCTCCTACCTTTTTTCTTAAATGCTTTGAGTAGTAATACAGCTTGATACTCCCTCAAATTACAATATTAAAATAAGATTTTGTAGGAAAAACTGTCAGAGAAATGTTAAAGGACAAATAATGTCGCATGTGTTTTACTTAGCTGCTATTGGGGGAGAATTGTCAAGGAGACAGCTTTTGCCAAAGCACTATTCAAACTCTTTAATATTGTGAACTGCATGGATGATAGATTTAAGACTGCTTTCAGTGTATTATACCAAGGGTATTTCCTGTATATATGACATGTTTCATAATCATTCCTCAATCTCTGCTTTTTCTCCTCTTGAGAAATTTAAATAAGAAGTTTCTTTTCTTTTTAAGTGACTTATCTTTGCCTTGTGAAAGAAAATGTGGTCAGATGTGGGAGCTGAAAATTTACCAGAGAACCATTGCTTTAGGCTGATCTTCATCTAGCCCTGTTGATTTCTACTACTTAAAATTTTAAAACATTTTAAAATTTATATCTAAATATCCTTTAACCTCTTCATTTCCTCTTATGAAAGGTATGCTCCTACTACCTTGTTATTAAACTTTATATGTATGAAAAATTGGGTAAGAATACTTTTTATTTTAAATGGAAGTGTGAAAAGAGCCATTGGATACTTGTAATTTCTAATTTGTCCCTACATACCGCACCTATTATCTTGCACTGTATCCTAGCAATGTGTCATAGCGTCCAGTTTTGTATGACTTTTCTGGTTTTCAGAGCATTAACAAGCTTCTGATATAACTGTTTTAGTCTTACAGTATACTTCCTGTTTTTCTTGCTTGTTGGAATAATTCACTAATGTTTTTGATATTATCTTCTCTTTTAACTCCTAGTTTGATGGACCCCTCCTTCCCTTTTAGATTTCATTCTCATAAGAACAAATTTGTTGAATTTATTGAGGACTTTTTTGAGTGTGGTCTGAAAGGCAAAAAAGGATTTTTAAAAATTTATTTATTTATTTTCCAAATAGTGTGTGTTGAAGCCAGTGTTATGTTTTTGGGGGACAGGCTTTTGGGTTTTGAATTCTCAGAACTGGCAGTACCATGGTATACTACTATCTAACAACACAAAACTGTTTAATGTGAGAGACTGTAACAGTTAGTTTGCTTTCTTCAGCAGTTTCATTCTACTTGCATACATTCATTCTGCTCTCAGTTTGTTGCAGTTTGAAACAAAGTTTACTAGGCAAAGTGTCTGCCATAGATCTCTAAAAGAAGTTGCTGATAGAGTCATAGAAATAACTAGTTTTATTCTTTTGTCATTATATCACATAATTTACTAAAATGGTAGCACTTGCTTATTTTGCCAAGGCAGAAATCAAGAAAAGATATTAAATGACCTGCCAAAAATTACAGAGAGGATATAGATCACACATGACAACATGTTTCCATGTCGGCACTTACACCTGAATGTAGATCTGCAAGGGAGGGAAAGCATATTGTCTGCTCTGAAAACACTGATGTAAAAATCAAAAGGCGAATAGACAGAAACCAGTGTTTTTCAACTTTTCCATAATTAGTATGACCCATGGAGGTCACACCACTAGCAACAAAATTTGCTGGTAGGGTCAGTATTTGGAACAGCTGTGCATGAAGCACTGGACAATATGTGCCAGCTGTGGCTCTGTGTGTCTGAAAACTGCAGCCCATAGATACGCCTTTAACTAAGGAAACAATAAAGATGTCTTGACTATATTAATAGTTTTACAGAAAAAAGCTGGGGGATGCCCTGATCTTATAAATCCATATGTATTTCACCACTGATTTCCTGAGGCTCTCTTAATATTCCAACAGACCTATCTATTCCTAAATCTAGTTTAT
Source organism: Cariama cristata (assembly GCF_000690535.1). NCBI lineage: Eukaryota > Metazoa > Chordata > Aves > Cariamiformes > Cariamidae > Cariama > Cariama cristata. Next base: position 20,794 of record NW_009633787.1, read on the forward strand.
GTCTACTGACTGGTACTCCTTATCTTGCAGTGTGATCCTGTCTGGAAATCCCATACTAATAATGTACTTTAGATAATAATTATTGAGTTACATGTGGATGACAACTATGTGGTCAAACTGTACTAAGATGACATGCATGTGATTATTTGAAATGAGGCTGAAATGAGACTATATTCTTAGTCTTATGAATGAATGACTGTTCAACAGTTAACATTAACTATGTAATATGGTTTCAGTAAGGCTGCCCACTTTTTAAGCATAGTTCTATGTTAATACTCTTCAGAGGACAAAAATCTTTCTTGATCTTCACATGACACTGTCATCAGCCTTTGACTTCCAAGCAGTTCTGAAGATATGAAGGAAGAAGAAAGTAAGTAGCTTGAAGTTTTAAATCTCATTTACCTTATGATAATTATGACATTTATTTCCAAAATGAAGTTACTTCATGTACAGAGGCAAAGGGGATTACAATTCTACTGGAGTGTAAGCACTTAGCATAAATCCCAAACTGTGATGATTAACTGCATTTATATTTCTAGTTGTTATCTATACAAACACTGTTGAGATCAAGACATAGATACAATCCAAATAGTGAACCTTCTGAGCTAAGGGGCCAAATTTAAATCTGAGATATTAGTCCTTGAAAAAATAACACTCAGTTAAGTGTGTGCCACTCCATGTAGGGACAGTAAATGCCTGAACCCCAGTCAGCCAGTCACTAAGAGAGAAGACATGTCCAAGGAAGGTTTTAATTTGTATGCAGAGGAGCTTGGTAATATTTTTTACCTCAGCACATACTGATATGATGAAGAGCCAGTTACAAGATATCATTCCCCTCCCATAAAAGTGGATGTGACAGAACGTATGTTTTTCAGAGCTTTCCAGCTCCCTCAAGGGAAAATATTTTTTTTCTTCACTGTGAATGTAAATGAATCCTTAATGCTTTTGTAGAGCCTATCTGATTCAAAAATATTTCATGCATAAAAAGTCAAGCTTAAAAGGGAACTCTTTAACTATGGAAAGATACAGTATCTCTGAAACAGCTCTGCGTTCTTATGATCAGAAAACATATAGTGTTCAGATAAAATAGTCTCCATCTTAAAAGGTCTGCTCCAAGTGCCTAGTCTGAGTTTTGATGAGTTCAAAGCCTGCTGGGCTAGCTTTCTGAATTATAGGGAGATGACAAGTTTCATCACAGGCTGCTGATTCTGCTTCTCTGCTTCCACAGAGCTCAGCAAATGAGCAGAGCTGCACACGAGCTCCAGCCCCGCAGAGCTCCTGATCACTCAGCCTGCCGCCTTCAGCTGCTCAGCAAGACTCTTCCCGCTGCAATGTTGCCGCATTCCCAGATTTTGCAGGGCTGGAGTGCTATAGAATTAGATCCTTTCAGCATGATTAGCTCTTTCATCAGTCTCAGAGATGATACATGGCTTTTTGCCTAAAAATTTCTGGGTGAAAGAAGCATGGATATGTGGCAAAAATGTGGCCTATTTTTGTATCCCGCACAATAAGCCCAATTCTAGCTTTAAAATAACATATGTAAATGTAAGCAATTAATTATTGACACAGCAATGGTGGATCAATACCATCAGTAAATGAAATTTATTAGGTATTTTGAGACTCAGAAATGAGAAATTGTATTGCCACAGCTAGAGCACATAATTTTTATTTACATGTGTTGAGTTTTGTTTTGTTTCTTGGCAAAAGAAGGTTAATTTTGAGAAAAATTTATAAAAGGAAAATTGCTTGTTTTTAACTAAATAAAAAGTCAAAGATATAGGAGGGACTAAATGGTTCCAAACACTCTTGAAATCTTTTCACTTCTAACTATCAGTTTGAATCACAGACTGCAGGATCAGACTGACAAGCAATGAAAGTCTAACTTGGGGTGGTTGATGAGGCGCTCCATTCCTCCCTGCTATGCAGACAGCTCAGTTTCTCAACAGCCAGATCTTGAAAGACCATTGTCCATAGCACAAGATTTTAAAGTAACCACAAAGTAACCAATCACTCCCATATTTTAGGAGATGTGGCTGTCAGATATCTGTGCAACTGGTAAAGGATGGGCAGATGATGGTACTACTTTTGTAAGCAGTCTTAACCCAAGAGGCCCCTGATTACAAGTCTGTGTCCAGAGTGACAGGTTTATACAATGGTTGTTCAGTAGCATAAATAAATTAAGCAAATAGTATAATATATTTTCTTGTAAATGGAAACTGTCACACATGGTGTGCTAGCATGCCTTAAACAGATGGAAATCTGTAGAAAGGGAAGACAAGTTTAGAAAAAGGACACCTAAATGCATGCCACCTTTAGTATTGGTATGCCATGTATGGTCTCCTGGGAAAACTAAAACACAAGCTAGGAGTTAATCAAATGTATGTACAGTGAATACTTTGCATACTATACTATTTATAAAGTTTCTGGCAGATCTGAAGATGTTAGTGAACTGTAGGAAGGGCTTTTAAGCTGGAAACATAGAGTAATGAAGGAATACAGGAGGGCAGGGCTGCTCCCTGGAACTGAGACATCTGCATTTACACTACCTGTGTCAGTGCTTGGAGTCAAGCACAGGCACCTTTGATTCATTATTGATGTAAGCTGGTTCCCACATTTTTATCAGAAAAGAAAAGACAAGAACCATAAGGACAGTAGCAACCACTCACCTATACTAAGGAATATCACTGATTTCCTTCATTTATCATGTGAATAAAGAGGAAGACGAAACAGTCCAGTTTTTGTGGGTCAAGCTAGATGGTGTAAATGGTTAAGTTTTGGTTTAGACTGGATAATTGTTTTCTTGGTAGGAAATACGACAGTTCAGAAAAATGGTTGCTGTGGGAAGAACAAAATCATAACATTGTAATCTGCATCTCTTTAATGCTAGTTAGATGGTTTAAACCTTTAAGGATTTTAATTTGCCATTGAGTATAATGGCAACAATCATGATAAAAACTGATACCCTTTTCAGAGATGATCTGGTAGGATTAGTTAGGTATATGACTACAGACAAAAGTGTGAAGGCATGACAGTCTCCAAATAGGCCCAGGTAACATAGCAAGAAACGTGCTGTGTCACCTGCATTCCCAAACTTGCCTTGAATGTGTGCTAGTTTTGGCTGGAATAGAGTTAACTTTCTTCATAGTAGCTGGTATGGGGCAAAGTTTTGGATTTGTGCTGAAAACAATGTTGATAGCACAGGGATGATTTAGTTCTTGCCGAGCAGGGCTTACCCAGAGTCAAGGCCTTTTTTGCCTCTCACCCCACTCCACCAGCGAGGAGGCTGGGGATGCACAAGAAGGTGGGAGGGGACACAGCTGGGACAGCTGACCCCAACTGACCCAAGGGATGTTCCATACCGTATGGCGTCATGCTCAGCATATAAAGCTGGGGGAAGAAGGAGGAAGTGGGGACGTTTGGAGTGATGACATTTGTCTTCCCAAGTAACCATTACACGTGATGGAGCCTTGCTTTCCTGGAGATGACTGAACACCTGCCTGCCCATGGGAAGTGGTGAATGAATTCCTTGTTTTGCTTTGCTTGCATGCACGGCTTTTCCTTTACTTATTAAACTTGCTTTATCTCAACCAAGGAGTTGTCCCACTGTTACCCTGCCAATTCTCTCCCCCATCCCGCTGGGGGCAGTGAACAAGCAGCTGCATGGGGCTCAGTTGTCGGCTGGGTCTGAGCCTTGACAGATGTCAGATGCTCAGTGATTTTGTCTACAGCACCATTTTGTTTGCATTCATTTTGCCTATAAAAGCAAAGGATGTAAGTTTTTGTTAGCGAAGTAAAGAGTTGAGTTCTCAATTGCAAAGCTAGAAACTCAGTTACGGGTAAAAATGTACTTAAACGAAATTATGTAAAGAGTGCCTGCAATCAAGGTTATGTTCTAGCTGCAGCCAGTTTAACATGAGAAGTGAAATCCAGTAGGCCAGCTAAGCAGTGTTCTACCATGTGGTGATCTTTTCTCAGGACAGTCCTACCAGGCTTAGCTGCTAACTCTACCTGTCTGCTAGATGCTTCTCACTAAGGCTTGCTGTCCCCTCCTATAGGTCAATTTATAGGTCAACTTCCTTTTATAACAAAGAGGAGTTAAAGCTCATTGAAGTAATTTTGTTCATTGAAATATAATGCAAAACAAAAATGTGAGGTTAGTTATTTGAGAGATTACATATTTCACTGAACAAAAAAGCTTGCTATTTTTAATGCTTTGCTAAAATGCATTTTGGAAATGCATGACCAAGGAGTTTGCCAATAGCTTTCTAGCTTATTTTTAATTTAGCACACTATGTCATAAAACTTAGCACCTATAAAGTCACATTTTTAACACTATCACAAAATTAGTTTAGCAATTTGTGAAAGGAATACAACTTGTCTTTCAAAATTTAAAAAACTACAAGTGGGCAATCTAATCATCTAGTATTTTCAAAAATCTGCAGAAAATAGTAAGGTCTTTCTAACTAAAATATATAGAAATAATTGATTCGTGGGATATACCTAACCAGATGGATGTACAAAGGCTTCCAAATTTAAATATATTCAAGATTCTCAAATTGTTTTGATACATGATAAAAAAATGTTACACAACCCTCAAAACTAGGTTATACTTACCTATACTGAACTTTAATTATTTTTCAGTATGTGAGCTGGGCAATTAAACGGCAGCAAAAGTTTGGTTTCATTTTACCTTACTTTGTAACAGAGTGGTTGACAAAGTTAACACGAGTACTGTCCTCTGCAAATGATATTTACTATCAACAACTGAACTCTTTTTTTTTTAATTTTCAATTTTCTAAAGTATTTTCTTTTCTGTCTTGAAAATAACAGCACAGGCATTGGGGTATTTCTTTTTCAACCACACAAGTATGACTATTGGAATCTATTTATTGTTTCCATAGCTCAAATCACAGGTGATGACATGTAAATATCTGTTCTTTCTGGCCAAATCACTGTTTCAGCTGTTTTGTAAGCTGAAAAGGAACTAATATATCAGTATCAACATTTAAATGTATGTTCAATTCTGCCAAGATATAGCAGATTGGAAAACATCACTTTATCTGTGGTTACAGTCAAGTGATACTTCTGATGATTGTTAGACATTTAATGGCAGTTCCTGCAAAAAGGAAGCTGAAAACTGTACTTGACTGATGTAGTTTGAGGGATACCTTTTGTCACTGGAATTCACAGATCTGGCTTGCACCTTAATTTTACACTGGTGTAAAATTTTGCTAGGAGTGTACTTTCCTGCTGGTAGTAGGGAGCAAACACACGTTGTGTCTACGGAGAGCCCTGTTGACGAAGACGACTGCTGCCCATCAGCCTCTCCCAGTTTGCTAGTTCCATCTGTCAGAATTGCTGGATGAACTACTTGTGCGTTTCCTAACCTGTCCCTGGTAAAGACTGCTCAGGGAAACCTGCGGAGGCAGAGAGGTGACACATTGCTGGGGGCAAGGCAGTACATGAGTTCTGGGAAAAACAGTCCAACTGCAGCCTTAGTGTTGCGACTGCTGATGGGGAGATCGTTATGCCAGCATGCATAAGCCTCTGCTGCTAAAGCTTGTGCTTCAATGCAGAAATGGCATGGACTGAATTCAGCTTAAATGGAATTCTTTCTGGAAAAATGATGTGCCTGAATTATACTGTTATTAAAGAAGTAAACTAAGTGGCACATGAATTTAAAGGATTAACATGAGCATGTAACAGTAAATTAAGAAGACTAAGGCACAAATTGAGTTTCAATGTGTTGCAGGGGCTGAAAGAAATGTGGAAAGTAAAGTAAACTCATGTAGGGGGGCTACAAAGGGACATATAGTTCAGCAGTGTAACAAAGGAGAAAGGAAATAATGGGGGAAGCAGAGAAAGCTGAAGTGTTCAGCTATCTCTTTTGCTTCTCTCTTAACAGAAAGGCAGTTAGAGCTTATTTATGATTGCTACCTGAACAAAACATAGTTTTAAGTAAGGGTTAAAGAATTGGCAAGAAAATGGAAGAAAGAGCCTTGAAAGACTACAGATCTAAGTTATGTGTATTCTAGGTAGCACTCTGTACACCTCAGCAATTATTTTCGAGATCTCGAAAAGTAGGAGAGGATAAAGGCAGTAGGAGAAAGGCAACCGTGATACTTATCTTTAAAAAAGGCAAGCAGAAGAGACAACATGAAGAGTTGCAGAGCAGTCCCACTTAATATTGATTGTAGGGAAGATACGGGAACAAATTATATGTGACTGTTTCAAAGCATTTGGATAATAAAGCAATAGGAGAGAGCCTCCATGGATTTATCAAGAACAAATCATGCCAAGTCAATTGAATTTCATTCTTGACAGAGTGACAATTATAGTAGACAAAGTGGGAAACAGCTGTTACATCTATTGCATTTTATGAAAAGCTTTACCGCTGTTACCTTTGACGTTTTGTAAAGCAAACTAGTAAAACATGTTTCAGATTAAATTACTAGTACATTCATATACCACTTGTGGAAAGGCTGCTCTCAGAAATTAGCTATCAATGAGCTGCGGTTAGAGAGAGAGACAATTTCAAGCTGGGTCGACACGTTACTGTCCCAAATCCTTTGCTTAACAGCATTTCCATTCATATTTGAATACATACTATACTTGTGCAGTTTCCAGATAACACCATGATAGGAAAAGTTGCAGTCACTCTGAGGGACAACATCGGAATTCAGACTTGAAACATTTTTTTGCTTAGAAAAAGTGAATGCAATTTTTTCTTATTTAGTTCAAACATTAGGCTGAAAAACACCAAACCTCTCTGCCAGTAGCAGAGCAGCTGTTCAGAAAGTTGTGGTTTAAATAAATTAACAACTGTTAATATCATTTTCATGAATCCTTATTTTATTGGCACAGACAGTAAATTGCTTTCTGACCCCGGGAGACATCTATGCTGATCCTTTCCTTTTAAAATATAAAATGGTGGGAACATGGGTGTAGATGAGATTTCACTATGTTTCAGAGAAGGCTCAAATGATAATGGCATTAAAAGGCTGCAATTGCATACAGCTGCTATTTTTTAGTATTTCCCATTATTGTTACCATCTATAATACTGTAAGTATTATAAACTAAGAAAGAGCAGAAAACTAAAGAAAAAGTGTAAGCTTAAAAGCAGACGTAGAGGACATAGTTCATAGTAAGGTTGTTCCTTCAGTCTCAATGTTAATCACTTTGCTTTTACCTCACTTTTTTATTTTATTTTAATGTTGCCTCAAAACAAAACCAGCAAAATGGATCTAAATCTTCCCATGTTGCATCCAGCATTCATGAACAAAAAGTATGGAAAAATTGCTTGATATTTTTCCCCAATAATTTGTTTTCTGGGATATCAAAGAAGCTCACAAAGTAAAGCAGGACCCCTTTTAACATGAAAGCTAACACACCTGGCACTTGTCTCCTCAGCACTTTTCATGCGTGCCGCGTTTACTTTAAAAAAACAAAACTAAAACAGAAGCAGTAAGATAGATTTGATTTTTTGACAAGGACAAGCTCAGTCAAAAGCTCAAAGGTTAGCAATACCCTTTCAAAATTACTCTATTTTAATATATGAACCCAATGGGATATAGAGGAAACTGTTGGATAATGATTCAAGTGACTTAAGAAACAGGTGATTTAATTTTTTTCTACCTGGAGAGAATAGATGGAAAAGAATGGCAGCACAGCAGGGAGGAAAATTACAGTCCTCACAAGATGGCATCGTAAGCAGCAGAGTCAGGACCTCATTGTCTTGACTTGCTGCTGTTAAAATATCTAGGGATTTTGCAAGGCTTGATTTGCTTTTCCCAATGGAAGTTTTATCGTCAGTCACAATTTTTTTTTTCTAAGCTAGTACTGCTTTTGTAGAGAAACACATTGGAGTTGTAGATAGTCCAGACATAAGACAGCAAAATAAAATATCTGATATTAAAGTATCTGGGTTTTGTTGTGTTGGGTTTTTTTTCCCCCTTTCTTTTTTATCTTCTGTTCAGCTTTCTTAGTGGTACTGCTGGCATATTAGCATACCTTTAAGCCTACATTTTGCCTTCTCAGTGTATTGCTTTTTTGGTGTGTTTTGTTTTTCCAAACTTCTCCACCCTTTCCTTTCCTTTGGGCTATTTTTTTATTTAAAGATAAACTGCTTCATAACTAAGTCAGAACAAAGCTCTCCATAAAACTAAAAAGGTGACTGAACTATCCTGCCTACCCTAAGCTGAGGGTCATGGGGACACAGGTCCCAAGATTCTGAAAAAGGACATTTTGAATGTGTATTTGCTACCTATAGTCCCAAGACTCAATGAACCACTCCCTCTCTGTGAGCAGAGCTGAAAATTTTAGCAGCCTTGGGGAGCGCTGAGCAAGAGGACTGCTGTGCAGTCTACAGAAATCAAACTAAGCCCTGGTCTGTGTGAGGATCCTTTTTTCCGATAAGACTATCCTGGCAGGTATTCCAAAGAGAAAGCACTCCTCTCTGGAGCCAGACATCACAGCTCTTCCTCACATGACCGACATAAAAATAAACTCAGTTTATTTGTGTCTCTTAATGAGGCTTGTTTGACTGTGCCAAAGAAGAAACTACACAGCTTGAATTAGATACAAAGGGAAAGCGGAGCTCTCTGCAATTGTATACACTGACAGAGCTGCAAAGCGTGGTCCCATGTGGGATCCACATCCATACTGAGCAGAATCACAGTCCTGCAGTAACATGGGAATCTAGATCAGTGCAGACTTTTCGAGTCGAACTTCCTTTCCAGCTCTTCCCTTCTTCACTCTCTGCCCCAAAAATGCCATTCAAAACAAAAGATAAGAGCTGTTGCCAGGCAACCTCTTGCCATATCTTGTAGTCAGTTTTTTGTACGGATGCTAGATGTTGATGTCTGGATGGATGTATTAGGCACAAGATACTTCTTGAACTGTTAACAAAAAAAGAATAATCACACCTTTCCTAACTATATATGCAGTAGACAAGGTATGTATATACATATATGCAGTGTATACGCTAATTGTATGTGCACTAGACAGGCTTATTAATTATTAACTAGCTTTCCAATCGACTTTTTCATTAATCTTCATAGAATGTGAGTTTAAAGTGTAACAAACAAATGAAATAAACTTTGTACTAATTTGAATCAGGTAACCATTCTGCTGCGTAATTAGAAAAGGAGAACAGCATTGTAACTGGGGTTCTTCACTGCAATCTTCAGTCCTTCTGCTGTTTGACTATCAGCACATCAGTACTTAAATAAGCTTACAAATATTTCCCTTGAAATGCACATTTTAATTCAAATAGTTTTTGTAGTGCTATGGCTTTGTTTCTTAATCTAAATTTTGCGTTTAGCTCAATAATTTGTTGTAAGAGAGCTTCCTGCTTCCAGATGGAAATAGGAACTAATCCATGTAATTTCATTTTAATCTTAATAATGAGGAGTGGAGGGAAAAAAAATAGGGAAGTCTAATTGATCACCCAGGGAGAAGCAGACTTTACTTCATTTCCTTTTTCCTAATTAAGTAATGTAATAATGGATGAGTTAAACATGTGTGTAGTGGAGATGGTCCTATCATCAGTGCAGTGTCAGTATAATATGAATGTTTTCCTTCAATTAAATTGCAAAATTGTGATGAGCAGAGGAAGAATTTGTTAAAACCCATATTAAATTGATCAGATTTGAAATAGCATGTTTATAAGTAGTCTTTCATTTCGCATTTAGATTTTGTTTTTGAAGGTGAAAACTGATAATAGCTATTATGAAAAAGGGATTATTTAAGCAATTCTTCAGATTAAGGGTAAAATATATGGGCAAAGTGTTCCCCTGAGAATGCCACAGCAGCTAGATACATGGATATTCCATTCTATTAACATTTCTATTTTGGAAGCAGAAATGGGGAAAAAAGACCAGAAATATCTCTGCATTGCCATAAACCACCTACTTTTGTCATTGGTAATCTATTATGCTTTTGTTACTGGTTGAGATCCTGTGTGAAGAAGTAAAATGGATATTGGACAAGTCAGGCAAGAAAAAATTGCAAGGTTTTATAGATTGTAAGGAAGAACACTTAAACTTCTCTTTTTCCTCACATAAGCAACAATGAGGCGGCAAAGGTAAATAATGATCTGTTTTGAACAGCATTAAATTGCAAGCTGATACTCTTTGCCACTTGCTCATTCTCCTCTGGACTCCTAGACTTGTATTCCTGGCTATATAGTGGCACACTTCCAGCAAGAAATGCAGAAGGTAACCTTCTCAGGCACCTATGCAGGACAGTCTAGCCTTTAGCCTGGTTACCAGCCACCGGTTTAAAATACAGCTGCATGAGGTGAGTTTAGCTAATATTACAGCGTGTTGGCACCAAAAGAAGAACAAATTCTACTCCTGAGTGCTACTCCTTCAACACTTGCCCCAGACACTAATTGGACCTCCATAAATTGATTTAATTTGCTGACATGGCAGAAGTTAGCAGACAGAGAGGAGGGTGGGTGTTTGTTTCGTTTTTTTGGTGGTGCTATGCCACTGGGTTAACCCCTCTCTCCGAAGTGTCTGGCAAGTGCCAGAGCAGATAAGAGGGGATGGATGAGGCCATGTGGCAGGCAGGCAGAAGGCGAGGTGGGTGTCAGAGGAGATTTATAAAACTACAGACAAACAACAGAGAGAACAGTTTTGATTTCCCTTGCACTCTGGAGGGCCACAGAGCCAAACCTGCTTTCCGCACAGCTCCTTTAGCAATTAGCCTGTTGCATGAAAGGTGACGTGTTCTCTCTCTTCTCTGACCCTGCACAGAGGTGGTGCTGTGATCTAGGCATGCCAGCCAGCTTGGGCTCTGCAGGGGACCCGGCTGCGGGGCTGAGACCTGGACTCAGCTGTACAACAGGTGCCTAGATGATTAGGAGAGGCATAGGCACCTGTAAAGCTGTATCTAAGTATTTTAAATGAATATAGGGGTGGGGTTTTTTTTGCCTAGAAAAATAAAATTAGAGGGGATGCTGAAGACTAAGCCATCTCCTAATGATAGCAGGAGCATTATGAATGCCTTCTTATCAAATAGATCACTACACACATAACAGGAAGATTATTAAGCAGTACTGTTTGGTGACAAATAAATTCTAAAGTCTAAATTACACAGTTCAGCTTATTTCTCATCACAGTAATTCCTGTGGTCAATCAAATATGAAGAAAAACTTCTAGGCACTGTAATATTTGTGCACCGTTGTGTTTTACAGACTGTATTTAATTGTTTAGGAAAAAGAATAGTAGAACAAATCTATGCTGCGTGCTAAAATATCAACTAAATATGCATAGAATAAGAGAATATTTAGCGCCTTTCAATTGCTGTTACCATGTATTATCAGTGCTTGGAATGACAACGTGTTACAGTGTGGCCAGTAAGATGATCTCAAAGTATGGAATTTCATCTCCAGCAGGTATTACACAACTTTAAAGTAGCTTAAGCAGCTGCTTCTGTTGCACACTCGTGTTGCTAGCACCAGTGGAACTGAACAGGAAATATTTTTAATAGTTCCTTTCATTGCCTTGATACCAAAGGGTTAAAGAATTCAGCTAAATTAACAGAAAAACAGGCACATTCTTTAGCCTGGCATCTCAAGGTTAGGAAGCATCAAGAAGAAGAACAAATGATAGAAGAAAGGACACTGTTATCTAACTCAGTAGGCAAGAATGTGGGGAGAGAGCTCCAAGAAAGGGAGTTCTAGACATGAAGGGAGCCAAGCTGATAAAACATTACAACCCACAGACATCAACAATCAGTTGGCTGAGAGCAGGACAGAGGTAATTGTGGTAGTGGGAGATCGCGAACTCCAACTCAAATGGCCCCCCCGAAAGAGGGCAAAACCCCACTTGGGGAGCATGCGTAGTTAATAGAGAGGCTTCATTAGTGCTTACTGAGGATGTGTACTAATTTACATTAGAAACGAGAAACTTATAACCAATCCTAAGTGTGAATAACAATGAATATGTAGTGTACTATGAATATGAAAATATCTCATGGTGTATAATACGTATCTTCATTTTACTCAGTGTGCAAGTTTGGAGGAGCGATCCCCCTTGCACGCGGCACCAAAATAAACATACCTGCTTTATAACTTTCTGCGAGTTGTAGAGTTTGTTTCCGCACATCAGCCTCCATCTCCACACCTTTTTCCATCTGGCGTAGAAGGCCCAGCCATCTTTTAAATTCTATATATTTGCAATCATTTTTATTTACCTTTAATGTTCACCTATATTCTAATCTGATCTTCAGTTCTCCCAGTATCCAACGTACTGGAGCACACACACACAGACTTTGCACACTTTCCAGAGGCACGGGTATTTCTCTTGTCTGAAGAACACGCGGCTTCCAATGGTCACAGCAGAGAAACTGGAGTGGGATCTAGCTTTAGCTGGCATTAATAATGAATTTCTACTTCTTTCTGCAACTGACATTGCAATCAACTGATCCAAAGGACACATACTTTTTTAGCTCTTTATGGGTAACAGTGGTGAAGTATAAACCTAGAAAGGATTGAAAAATATATAGAGAACTGCTTTAGTTCTAAAGCTCAGTACCTCTGAAAATCAGGTCTAAGTCACTATGTTCTGACATACCTTAATATGTTATGTTACAGGCAACCTCCCAACTGTATCACCCAACCTATTTCTCCTAAGGCTGTGATTAGAGCCGTAACAAGGGTGCAGTACGTGGATGCCTAACACAGATGCAGCTGTGTTTGATGAGGATCTGCACTGCATTTGTGATGAGGACTATATTCATATAACCTCAATCCCACCAAAGTGCCAGGACTTAGTGTTTCTCAGTGGCCAGCTGCCCTGCAAGCTGGTCAATAAGAATCAATGGAAGACAATAGACAGAAGCACATAAGTAAAATTTTGACCCTCAATATGATGTTAGTAATGCAAAGATTATGGTTGTATAGTATCTTGTTTCAAGTATTATGGGGGTGGATATCTGGATCAAACCAGAAGATCTTATAAGCATTTGGTCTAGACGTATCAATCTCCTTAATAAAGCCCCTCCTTTTTTTTTTTTTCCAGATTAACCTCTGGAGTTCAGTAGTTCTCTGTATCGTTGTTTACAAATCTGCTTGTGTTGTGGTACTCTTGTTTTATTTGATGTAAACTGTATTCTTGGCAGCTCTGCCACAGAAGTTCCACTTTGAAAAAGCAGATGCGCAAAACATAAAATGAACACATCTGTATGTGCTTAACAGTTTTCTTTAATCTTCCAAGAACTAGCCCAGAAAGATACAGGGAGGAATTAAAAAATGTTCTACACATCTGCTTGCTTTTTATGGGTGTAAAACTGTCTAAACTTCCAATTCAAAGGTGTTATTTTAAGCAATGGGGGTTGGAGAAGAACGGTTAGCAACTGAAAGGAAAGAACAAAGTCTCTTCAAGTGGATTGGCAGTAGGAAACACAATATATTGAAATGCTATCACAGCCAGGCATAACTTCACAGGTGAGACGCATACAAACATCTGATGCTGGATTTATTGATGCGTGAGTGAAATACAGCATGTTGCATGGGAGTTATGGGATGTTATAAAACAGGCATATGATAGCCTTACAATGAGCTTAGAAACTTCAGATGTTAGTGACACAAGCAACAGAAACTCAGCAGAAGCAGAACATTTTCAGAAGTTGCCCTGTCTTTTCAGCGGTGTCCCTGCAGTGGTGGTGACAGATGCAGAGTCTCTGCAGGAACTCTATCAGGCTACTACAGAAATCTTCGTGATGAGAAGGAATCATCCTTCCTTTTCCGCTAAAGGGACAGAGATATCCTGTCCTCCGCCTCTCCAGTTGGTCCCTTCTTCTCTGGTGACGTACATCTGGAGTCCATGGGCTTGGTGTCTTGGCAGTGCTGCATACTCCCACCAAAATAGTATTTCCCAGGATGGAACAGTATTTACCAGGACTGAACAGGCAGTGCTGCAGAGGAAGCATGCTCTCTCTTTAACATTGATAAGAACACGATTCTCTGAGAAAGAACTGGAGCTTTCAGTGTTTAGTTATACACTGTGTTAAAAATACTAAACGTTAAACACGTAGACAACCACAAATAAAGAAATGGAATATTTAGGAGGGTCCTCCCTAGGTCAGTGAGCTATATCGTGTATTTCCCCTTTAAAGAATGAAAATGCAGTTGCCATTTTGTGCCTGCCTTTTTCTTGTTCAAAGCGCTTTAACTTCTTCCCTCTTATCACTCAATTTAATTCACCATCTGTTCACCCAGGACTTAGTATTTTCAGCTGAGATATCAAAAGGAAGACCACATTAATCAAACATTAGTACTTTTGAAGCAAGTAAGATCTAGAAGAAACAGATGTATAAATCATGAAACCTAATTACTTATCACATTTTTCTTTAGCGCTGCCTGTAGGAATGCATGTGCTTCACAGGTTGCTACATTATCCTGAGTTTTAAGGACTCAGGCTGCAGAGACAGGAGAATTAGATTTTCTTCGTGACCTTAAGGATACTCAGGTGTAACTCCTGTTTACACCTAGTAAGCTGAAACCAGAATTAATGCTGTGTCAGCACATTTGCAACAAATCAAAGTAAGATTAATAAATACACAGAGGGAATAGCAAAATAAGGTCAGAAAAGACATCATAAAAAGTCAAGCTGTCAAACAAAAAAATGGCAATTTGTGAAAGTGTTGAGATAATAGAGCAAATTATTGTCAAAATGGTGCATTGTACTATAAAACACTAAGTTGGAATACATAAAGAAAGAGAAATACTAAACTGCAGTTAAAAGAGAGAGATGCTTGCTTCACGAGCAATTGTTTTCCACTCCAATTAACACAAGCATAATTTCTCTGACCTCTATTTTTTGCTTCTCACCAAGCAGTTCAGAATCCTTTCCTGTAAAACATCTAACCTCAGAATTTTTGTCTTACAGTTTTTCTTTTGACAGATTTCTGTAACTAGTTTTCTAATGTTTTATCTAGTTTTCATTTTAATTTAATATAATTTCTTTTGCCTGCTTATTTTCTCTTTATATAAGATGTTCCCCCTTTTTTGGGACACATCCAACCTTTCCTGCTG
>NW_009633787.1:35868-64572 GCF_000690535.1 Cariama cristata
TTTTCTCTAATATGGTAGCTAGTTGGCTATTTATACTGCACAGCAAAAGTCATCTGTCTGAAGGGCTTTGTCCAAGGATCACAAAACCAGCAAATAAAAAGTCCTGAGCAACCAACAGAGTTATGTGGTTTATTCAAGATCTTTCCTCAGACATTTTAAGAGCTCCATAATGTATCAGTATTGTGGTGTGAAAAGAAGCTATGTTGTACATAAGAGTTTTTGTTGTGTAGCAAGAGGATGTATAAAGAAAATGTCATCCGCAGTCTGACCTGCCTGTATTTACACTGAAATAGATTTCAAATTTCTGAAAAATTGCAATTTTGCTTACCTTTACACAGCTTTCAGCATCTGCCAGACTTGGCCATGTGAGAAGCTGCTTTTGCAATTCACCACATCCTGAGTGCCCTTCGTGCTCTGAATCTGATTCTGTTTCTTTCAAGTTTTGCAGCTTCCTCCATTAAGCTTTGTATGAGTTTATGTGGCATGTTCAGCTCTCACCAGATCAGGTGCAGAGGTCAGGACAGAAAAAGGCTGTTTGACTCGAGACAGTGGTGCTTCTATATTTAACCACTAAAAAACTCTAAGTTCCGTCCTTGAAAATGGTAGGCTTTCCTGTCCTTTGTCAAAAGCTTGTGACCTCCAGGATCTCACTCCCATTTCATGTGCACCACAGCTCAACTAATTTCAGTGGACTTGCTCCAGATCTATGTTGTTGTAGGAAAGCCATTGGTTTTAATGTCTGTCATCAGGACTGATCTTAGGTATTCCATCCATTGCAAACACAGTTCTAGGAAACAAATTTATTGTCAGGCTTGCTGGTAGGTTGTTACTGTCCCCTGGCATTTAGGTAATAGATGCAATTTGAGGGTTTATTTCAAACATATTGTCATTTGCATAATAAACCCTTTGGTTTCTAGGGTATAACTGGAGCTCATGGCTCACTGGATGTACTGGCTGCCCAAGTATTTGCCTTTTATTCACATCCATTACCAGAAAATTAGAACTATTTCTTAACTCATACCTGCCAAGAAACAACTTCATACTGAGTATTTTTTAGAACAAATTGAAAGGTGTATCATGCACAGATGATCTTCAAGGATCCCCTGTGGCAGCATTACTTTGGCACCATATTTAAATTTTGGACTGGTTAATGCAGAAAGAAGTGTAAAAGGTATACAGCAGTTTCCTGGTATGGGAACCCAGGACTTCTCAACCAAAGCGGAGGTGTGTAGAAACCTCAGTCACACAGAGGTCTCTTCTGGACTCAGGCCCTTTGCAACACGACACGATGAAATGTGACAGATTCATCTTCATGGGAGATGCTCGTTGTGAAGGGAGATATGTAACAATGTTATGTCTTCAGAGGCCAAGTGTAGGCCATTTGAAATGGAAAAAAAAATGGCTTTCATTCTGATGTGGTCAGAAACAGCCTTACTCAGACCAGCAAGAAGCTGTGAATCCTACAGACCAGTTATGCATTTGACACTCATCAAGGGGTTAATTTATTTAAGAAAAAGCTATTCTCACTAGTTGCTAGGTGACAGTGTATTTCCCTCAGGCTTATGATCAGCAAATGAATTTTTCTGATGGTATACTGCTGGTAACTGTTTGTCTTGCTGCTGGAGCCAGCATAAAGCAGGACCTTTTCTGAAACTCCTCAGAATGGAATTAGTTTTATTTGCCTAGTTTACTCATATAATTTTATTTGACCCTAATGTAATTTGCAGTGTTAATAAAAAGCTCATTTCCGTAACTTACCCTGCATGCAAATATAGTTTTCCACTATTACATCTTAGAATAAACACCTGCCTTTTTAAATTGTAACTGCTGTGAAAGCTGAAGCTTTAAATTTCTTGCCCTTTCTACATGTTAAATTTACATGTAAAATTGTGTCAATGTGTTCTCCAATTAGCTTTATAGCCAAGGGAAGTAAAGAAAATAAGGAAAATTGGGTGGCAAAGAGAGAAAACATAGCTGTAGTCTACAGATTTCATTTTCTTTGCAGTAGACATTGCACTGGAGCACAGGGTCCTTTTTCTTAACAAGTTGTGCAGAATGGATTTCCGCTAAAGTCAAAGGACTGCTCAGGAAGGTGCACAGGTCCATCCTCATAGACCTCATGCAGGATGCAAGCCTAGCAACAGAGTCCATAAAAGCGGAAAGCAAAATTCTGTATCATACCACATTTTCTAACCATATGGAATTTGGAATGTTTCATCCTGTCTGTATTTACAATGTCCTTCATACCTTCTCATTCTCATAATACCTATAATGGCCATTATTTGAGTGAGAGGAAATAATGTCCAATTTTTGGGCCCAACTGTAAATTTTCACATCTCTGAAGAGATATAACTACTGGCCTGCCTCTATTGAGGCAATCTTCCTGCCCTGCAAGCTCATGTTGTGTTGGGCAGTGTAATGAAAATTAGTGAGTTCCTACTGTGTCCCTGGATGAATTCTCCCTGGACAAAAAATAAGTGGTATGAAATTCTAAAAACAGTTTCATTGCAAGTTGGTGATGTGTGGATTTTTTGTGTATTATTGGCACAAACTGGTGCCTCACGGGAAAAGAAGCCTGTCAGTTTTGTTTGTGTGTGAATTATTACCTCTCTTGCAATAGCAATCTCATTCTCTAAGAAAAGCTGCTTTCAACTCAAACAAAACATTTTTCTATGAATAGATGCTGTTTGTGAAACAGTAGGATACCATATTACTGTCAATGACAGCGAGGAGCAGTTCTAGAAGTAGTTTGAGGCTCTGGTATTGTTATGAGTCCCTCCACTAATAGCAGGTTCCTTTGGCCTCGTGCAGGGTGTGATGGCTCTTTGGCTCTATTCCTGGCATCCAGTTACAGGATGAATCAGGGTGACATATATGCTATGTGTTGAGGCTGCAAATAAGATCATGCTGAGATTAGAGATTCAATAAAAGGATAGTCTGCAGCAAGGTGATCATATGATGTGCATCAGTCTGGGGTATGGTTGTAATGCAGTAATTAATCTTTAAGAATTTGCACCCAACAAATGACAAAAATTACTCTAACTAGGAAGAAGGTATATTCAAATATCTTTTGTCAGTTTGGATAGGGACAAATGTTTCACTCAAAGAGAAGGCACTTGAATTCATTTTATCCCACAAGTGTGTACAGGAAGGAAGGGAAAAAAACCCCAAGCTGCTGAATAGTAATAGCACTAAAGAACCTTTTAAATGAAACGTTGTGTTACTTGGATCTTGCCGTGACTAGCAACTAGGTCATGTTGAAAGAATTATTCTACCAGCAAAAGGTTTTTCCTGATTTGAGATTAAACTGGCAGAAAAGCTCAGTAGGTCAGTAGGATAGCTTGAGGGTGAACGCTGACCATCCAAAATGTTAATGGTCAACCTGATTTCCTAGAACTGTGGAGAATAAATATCAAGGGATAGTACTTGAAAAAATCTGAAGACTAGAGGTGACCAGAAGAATGACTTCTAGGTACATTTTTAAATAATGGAAAATACCCATTTATTGTTAGGGTTTAGTGGCAGGGCACTTCATTCCTCCACGGTTAGATAAGCAAGCTGGAAAACTCTCAAATGAAAATAAAGGAACCTTATTTAAAAGCTGATTGTGTAAAATGTAGTTTTTGTTCTGTGGCAATTCCATGGTTTGAAAATTTAGTTTCACCTCAACTGAATGAAGTCCAAACTTTTAATTTTTCTGTTAAGACCTCATTTTTGTACAAATACTTAAAAAAAAAAAAAAAAAAAGAAGTTCTGTTTTAATATAAGCCCAACATTTTGTTCTGCATTTGACTTTTTTGTTTTACAATGATGAGCGTATTTGGGGATGTCTGTAGACTAGTGTTTTCTGAGGAGAAATATGATTCATTGTAAACAAACTGTCTTTTGAAGTAATTGATTTTCTAATAAACACTGTGATTGCATAACCTGTAAAATACACTTGGACAAGTTCATTTTGTGTTTCTATCAGCTGCTGCTCTGGCTGTTTCATCCAAAGTGCAAAAGACTGGGTCATGAGGTAAAACGCAAGGAACTGGCAGATGTTCAATGTATCACTTTTCCTTTATGAAATTCCTTATCATCATTCCTTATCACAACAGATTACATAAGGCACTCAGTTATTCTACTTTAAAAACTGCCATTATCATTGAGAAGTATTATGAAAGACATTTATTTACATAATACTTCTGTATTAGTTATTCGTCTTTCCCTAAAATTACCTCTTTATCTTTCTGTTCCTCTACCTGCTCATGTTGCTTACAATGTGTTTGAATTTTTTAACATGAAAAAATTTAATTTAAAAAAAAAATTAAAAAACATTAAAACGTATTGTGAGACACATGAACCAAAGTTGACAGGAAACCAGAGTATGATGTGATTCATGATCTGTAGCCTTTTAATATTGCTGATTTCTGCATGCCAGAGATTACTGCTGTGAGCAGCATGAGAAGTAATACATTAGTAAGAATTGTGGTGACCTTTTTCTGCAGAGCTCTGTAACCTGATGTAGCCTGTCAGATCAACCTCAAGGTACATGTGTATTTCCTCCTAAAAATAAGTCTCTTCTATGGTTATCTTACTTTAATCACCTAAGGGATCTCTTCCTATTTTTCCAACAGTATTTTAATTTGAACCTTTGCCTTTGACACTTTTTCCATTATTTTGTTACCTAATCAGTGGCATATGTTTCCTAATGCTAAGAATGGCACTGTTTGCATCCAAAATTAGAGGAAGGCTTGCTACCATTGCAAAAATATGAAAACAAAGACGTTGGTGGAGTCACAGAATTTGCTAATGGATAGGAAGGTGTTGACCACAGCAACTCTGCTTAAGAGTTTGATCCTGGCTGGTTAATTGCCACGTCTTTGGCATCTGTCGACTGCACATTGCCTGCGGGAAATTAATTGGAAATCTCAGTCACATTCACACTGGATTTCAGCTTCTGGCTTTTTACATTAATAAATGACCATTCTTAAAACTGGCACTGTTGTGGGGTTGACAGCTTGAATTCACAAAGTCGTAGAAATGCAGAGATAGACTCCTTGCTGCTCCCAAGGATTTCCTCATGCCTGAAATTGCTTATGTCTCATTGATACTGTGGCTGTAGATCCAGTATATTTTAGATTATGCTGCACAAAAATACAGGAACATAGTCAGAACTGGGTCAAAGCAAAGACCATCCAGTAACCCAACTCGGGCAGCGTCCATTAGCGGATAATGTAGGAAATTATATAGTAATTTGAAATTACGTAGTATTGAAGTAAGGAGTATCCGGCAATCAGTGATTGAGGAACTTCCTGAACTGGAGGTAGAATCCTGTCTGTTGTGTTTAATAGCCACCATTGAATTTGTCTGCTGTCGATTTTTCTGATCCCACTCCTACTCTGACCACTTGATATTTGAGGATGATTAATTCCCTGGCTTAGCTGTGCAGTATATTCCTTTTACTTGTTTTAAACTTGCTGCCTGATAGCTTCACTATATACCTACCCCCTGTGCTTGAACTATGAGAAACAGTAAGCAAGTATCTCCTGTTCAGCTTCTCCTTGCTTTCTCTTTCACTTTTCCGGGCTGAAGGGTCCTGGTCTACTTGGATTAACGTCATATAGAAACATAAAGCTATTGTACACTCCTGACCATCCCTGTTATGAAATCGTCTATCTTCTGTACTTCCACTACATATTTTAGATCTGTATGTCATGTTCAAAATGTGGGAATGGCAGAGTTTATGCCATGATATAAAGGTATTTTCCAATTTATCCTCTACTCATTTCTTGACATTCCCTAGTTACTTATTCTTTAGCATCCTACATGGCTTTATAAGCACAACTGAACATGGTGCTGACATTTTCAGAGAACAATGACTCCAAATTCTCTTTCACCTAGATATTGTGATTTGGAGCCCTTCACTGGGTATTTATAGTTATATTTGGTTTTCCCAGGAGACTGGCACTGAATTTCACTTAATATTTTATTACCCAGTCACCCAGCTTTACATTAGACTATCCTGAATAGTTTAGTATTATCAGCAGATTTCCTCACCTTTGTATTTAACCTCTTTTTCAAATCCTTTTGGGGATTTATTTGACAATATAGTCACCTGTGCTCAATGCTGGGGACCTCCCTCATAATTTGCTTTCATTATGAAACTTTTCCACTTATAACTAGGGTTACAATCATAGAAAATGCAGGAAAACAATGAATCAGATCCTTTTTATGCTATTTGAATGATTTCTGCTAGAGCCACTCCCTTTGTACTTAAAAGAAGGAATCTGGCTTTCTGCAGTTGTTAGCTTAGTGATTTTAGAACGTACTAAATTCATACACATAGAGACAAAAATAGCTTTGAAGATTTCTTCATGTTTATTATCTGAAATAAAAATACTGAAGAAAGTGGCAGGTAAAAAGGAAATGCCTGCAGCATTTTTATAACGAATGACATTGCAGCAATGCTACTACAGCATATCACACTTATTTATGGATTTGCAGCTATCTTTTCATGTTACATAGGGGAAAATCAGCTAAGTATAGGGAATTTATTCTTCAATTCCTGAGTCAGATGCAAATGAAATGCATGCAACTCACTCCAAATACCCTTTTTCAAAAAGTCCTTTTGATGTTCTCTTGTTATGAATGAAAAAAGTATATTATTATGACCAAAATGTACTTACAACAAGATTGATATTTAAGGAACTATGTGTTTTTTAATGGATTTTTAAAAAGTTTTGAGTGAGAAACCTCAGGCTAAATAAAGAAAGGTTGACTTCACAACACTTCAAGGACAGAAACAGCAATCTTTCAAATTAATTTCCTAACCAAATCAAAGAAAGTAGTCTAGAATAGACTGGCTGGCAATAATTGAGCTTTATTCTATGCAAGTAAAGGTAAGAAAACAGGATTTAATTAGATTTTTCAAAAAATGTACATCTTTCTGAATGTAGCAATTCTATTAATGGAAACAGTAAAGGGATAGACTTCTGTAATGAAAATAGTTTTCAATTTTCAAAATCCAGTCAAAGGTAATGCAACTCAACAGCATTTTATGAGAGAATGGAGAAACGAAATGTAATGTCAGTATGAGAAAATCAAGTGCTATATTTTTAGAAAGAAACTCTTCTGAAGAAGTTGAACAGAGATGATGCAAATTGCTTTTGCCTATGGACTTGAAACTTGTGTTGCATGGATCTGACCAATAGGAAGTATTTTGCTACTTCTTTTTATAGGTTTATCACTATTCTTCTAAGACAGAGCTATTAAAGGAGGTGCCCTTTAGTGTGTCCTAATCCTTAAAGGTGTTGAGTTCTTGAAACTCCCTGTGAAACAGTAGAGGGTTACAGATGCTGTTTGCCACATTAGTTTTCATACCCAGTCAGTGCAACACAACCACTCATATATTGTGCCTATTAAATCCTTTTACCTGCGTCTATATACAGCATTTTCTGAAAAGATATGGAGATGAGTTGTCCAGCTGGTCTCGAGAAGGCTAGAGAGTTTTTCTTGTTCTAGAAGTGCGGCTTAGTAAATTCAGGTAACAAAATCAGCTGTTCTTTACTGTAACGTGTTGAACACCACAAATTGCTGTATAGGCGAACTGCCAAGTTCCAAAAGAGTATTGAGTTTGTAGGATGCTTTTTTCTCACACCCACTTCAAATATCACTATTTCTTTTACCGTGTAGGATGTATCCCAATGCCACAGCTAATTAAGAACATACAAGACAGGTCCCCAAAAATGGAGGTAAACAGACATAATGCTGCCTTTCTGTTCACATTCCTTACAACTGAGGAGTTGCTCTTTAACAACAAAATTTCAAGAAGTATCTGTGTTATTTGGGACCTGAACTCCTGTTATAAATAGATGTACACACAGGTACGAAGGAGGCTGACTCTCACTAGTCAAACTTGTAGACCTGCTGTCCTCTTTAAATGGAGACATCTGTATTACATAATCTGGGTACTTATGAAAATTCTTTTTATGATATCTTAGAGAATGCCTTTTTCTCTTCAGCTTACAGTAATCTCCATGTAGAATAAGACTTGAGAAGCTATTCACTAGGAGTGTCACAAAAAAATCAAAGGTATATTTGCTGTGTGTTTGATAAGCTAGACAGAGGTTGTAGCCAAATATGCTCTGTATCGAACAGGAGTTAGTGGTGAGGAAAGCATTTGTAACCAGTTGTGTGTGGTTATCAAATGATTTGGTTTGGCTTTAAAACCAGAGACTACTTTGTCAATCTATTTGAGAGTACCCTGCTAGCTCTTTATTTCTTAGAGTGTTTGCTTAAAACATCCAGAATATTAATCAATGACAGTGTTGGTGAAGTAATTTGAGCTGCAGATCTTTGATAATTTGACTTGACAGCTCTGTGTTACTATGGTAACTACCAGTTGCACGTGTTTTAGGGAAATGTTTGTTCACTGTGGCCATCAGTGCTCTGATGTGGTCTAGAAAGCAGAGAACATGGCACCAATGCAGTGGAAATGCAGTAGCTGCGGAATGGGGTTTCTTAGCTCTCCCAGAATCATCAGCTTTAGAAAGCAGACCTTCATTTCACCTTTAAACTACATTTTATAGCAAATACTAAGAGGAATCTTTGAAACTGTACACATCAAATAAGCTGTGGAAATCAGTAGTTTGTGAGAAATTGGGGGACAATAAAGATACTTTAACAGCAATTAGGTTGGTTGCTTTGACAACAGAAAAAATCGGTGTTTGCCAGAGGCTGGACACCTACATATCCATAAATAAAAGGGAAAACTTACAAGATCAATTTCTTACATCCCACCATGGCAAATGCTGGTGCCTGTGGTTATGCTGAAGCAAGTGACCCAACAGGGGGGACTTGAAGTGACATGTATTTGCTATGTTCGCAGCATTGAGGCTGCAGACAGTATATTTTACTTAGAGAGGGAGCATTAAACAGTAAAATTTCTAGAACTGTTTAAGAAGCAGTATTGTTGTTTAATATTGGAGATGGGAATGGGAAAAGAACTGATTTCAAAGCAAATAGCTTTGATTTAACCCTAGTATATATATTTGTACAATTTGATTTTAATATATTTAATTAAATTCTTACTTAAATATAGATTTATTATTAAAGGGAGACATGAATAGCAGTTTAGGTATAGATTTTATTGTTTTTCTTAATAAAAAAGATTTGAGAATATTTCAGGTAACTAACAAATTCTGAAAGGGTTGAGAAACAGGCATATATTTAGTAGCTATGTCATTTGATATCACTAACAAGGTCTAGTCATTTGGATTAGAATTATAAAAAATTGTTTAAAAATCTAATTTATAATAAAAATTGGGCAGGGGCAAAAATTTTGTGTTGTTGCTGAAAAGCTGCCTTTGTCAACCGGAACTGCTGGAGGAAGCAAAGCAAGGCCTAAACAACCAACTAATAAAATTGGTCCTGAATACTGTCTTGAAGTGTACCAGTTCCAAGCTCTGATGCTAAAGAAAGAATATGAGTATGCTGCATAAAATAAGTATAAACTTGTTTAATTTGCAACGAATGAAGGTGGGAAGGACAGTGAGTACACTGAAGGATGGATTTAGAAATCAAAATGATTTTGGCAAATAAAATGTTTAGGGTGCCATTCAGAAGGAACAAGGGCAAGGTAGGTAAGTGTTATCACTAATAAAAAATGAGGAAAGGTGTTGAGGCAGCAGT
This sequence comes from Cariama cristata, assembly GCF_000690535.1. Lineage (NCBI taxonomy): Eukaryota > Metazoa > Chordata > Aves > Cariamiformes > Cariamidae > Cariama > Cariama cristata. The sequence goes on from NW_009633787.1 coordinate 45,544, forward strand.
CCTTCAAAAAGGAAATTGGAGAACTGGACTACAAGACAAACTTCAGTTAAAAAAAAAAAGAAAAAGTAATGCTGTTGTGAGAAAGGGAAACAGCATTCCACGATATGTGTGTGTGAGAACAGTAATGGGTGATCAATGTGGCCAGTTGAGCAGCTGGCCGCTGAGGCAGTCAGCCCCTGCGCACACTGACGTTACAGATACCGAAGCGAGTGTGCAGGCCACAGGTGTTGACCACACATCCTGGAGCCTTGGGAACCTGGAGAGGGCACATGTCAGAGATCTGGGCACAACTGGAAGCATCCCCTTTAAGTTAGCGAGTCTATGAAGTGTTCACAATTTCTTTGCTCAGCTACTTGGCAGTTTTCCTCTTCTTCCTTTGCACATGGTACTGCCTAAACTTGCCTCAGCTGCTCCGTTATCTGGACTCAGTGTTTTCCTTTCCATATCCACCCGTGGCCACTTCCCACAACCTTCCTTATCTCTTTCAATCCTGCTTAGGTTGTAAATACTCTTCTCACTAAGGGGAGGGGGTTCAGCCACTGGCTACTCCTGTTCACCGTTGCCCATGACAACAACAGGATATTTGGGGTATAACAGAGCATTAATCTGTCTGCTCAACGCAGCTTTGGTAAAGCTCAGCTGGACTCTGTCCCAGGTTTGGGTATTGCCCTTAAGAAACAAAAAAGTAATGAGAAACACTTTGGACAAGACACTGAAAATGATCAAATATGACCAGTAAGGAAAGATCAGAGGATCTTGTGTTCTTTGACCTAAGGAAGACTGATGGGGCACATGATAATAATATGCAGCTGAGTAAAAGATTGCTATAAACTCAAACACTTTGCTACTTGTGCAAAGTGGGGCGGATAAAAAGTAATCAGCTTAAATCAGAGCAAGAGAGATTTTAGCTAGATATTGGGGAAAATGTTCTAATGGGAAGAGAAGTACTGGGAGAGGGCTTGCCAAAAGAGACAGAAGTAGTTCTGAACAGGCATTTGTCACAGGAATTACAAAGGATGAGATGATCTCTCAAGGTTCCTCCTGGTTGTGCTTTCTTTGATTCTATAACTCTGCTGGTTTTGTTTCTGTCCTTATTCTACTTTCTTTTTAGAATAGTAACCTGTATTCTAATATCTTAAAGCTTTGGGAGATTTTTATTTTTTTTTTAACAGTACATGTGTATTTAGGAGGATCCACATGAAAGTTATTTTCTTATGGTTGCTGTTTGGTGACACGTTTAAATAAGGGAGACACCTGCTTTCAGTGAGCCTTTCTTGCTGGAAAGTAGGACAGGTGATACTGTAATACAGAACCAGGAAAAAACATAAAAATATGTTTGTGACCTGCAGTTAAAACTTCATTTTAAGCAGAGAGGATGTTGGACTGCAGCGGTCTAGGTGAAACAGAGGCAGGAACGACACCTGGTGTTCAGAATTTCTTACAGAATTCCTTGGCAGGGACATGGACCAGCAGCCCGAGTAGGGAAGATGGGTACTAAGCCGGAGAAGAGAACAGGAGCAAAACAAAGAGCAAATGGTGGTTTAGGAATGAAGCTGGGATTAACATAGTGGAAGAAACAGAGAAGAGGATGCCAAGCCTGAGGGACAGAGAGCAGATAGATTTTTGTCTCCAAGTCCATGGCCCTGCCTGGTGCTGTACAGTTCCACCGCAAATACACGTGAGCTTTGCCTGACGCTGGTGAGTTGTGATGCACCTCTCAGCGGAACACTATCTTGGATCCCAGAGCAGCAGCGACCTTGGTGTGGTGATGCTTTTGGCTGCTAAATTCTTCATTGATGCAGCTAGACCTGGAACTATTTCACGAAGTGCTTGTGTGGGAATCTCTGTACCAGGATGGACTGCATGTGCCCTGAATTTCACTATTCCTTTACAGCCAAAAAATCTATCTGAAACTCAAAGGCAAAAAATCTTGTTCATTCCCTGGTGATATACTTCATCACCTTCTGCAGAAAGCAAAGCATCTTAATATTGAATCAGTTACTCAGCTCCAGTGGCAGACGTTTAAGCAATGGACTAAGAGCTTCCAGAAGTGCTACTGAGGTCTGTGGGTTATCAGCAAAATACCACTCACCTCGCAAGTGCTTTATGAGTTTGTTAGTATTTGTAATGTGGCTGGATACCATTGCAAGGAGCCTCATAGAAAAGCCCCTAATAATTCCCTTGAAGGAAGGGCTTTACAATCTACGGAAAACCACCCTGAGGTCTGTAACCTAAACTTTTGTTAGTGAGTGGAAAAAATAGCAATTTACTGAATGTTGCCCTTTCTATATGTTGACTCAGGCACGGGTTCTGCAGAGGCAGGGCAGATGTAACCAAAGGCTGTTTCAGGCTGTGCATACAAGCTAACCTTAATTCTGGCATCTTCTGATATCCAAAAATTTGCAGCCTGATTAATACAGAGACAGGGCTAACTCAAGGCAGCCATCAAGGCCAACAGACTGCTGGGAGAAACAACATTGCCATACCTTTTTGGCCTACACTGCAGACCAGTAAAGCAGAAGTGTCTCTGTGTTGCTCCTGTTGAAGAAGTAGCATGGTGCAGCAATACCAACCCCAGGTCCAAGCCGGCTGCTCCAGCAGCACCTGCCAGCCCATTTCCTCAGCAGCAGGGAAGCAGCAAGCCTGGCTGCCTGCGGTCCTGCCCGGCAGCTCCCTCCTGCTTCCCACGACAGGCACATCAAAGATCTCACCAGTCTCTTACCCCACATCTTCTGTTTCGCCCACACCATGAGCAAATGGAGAAACACTGCATTTCAGCTTTGATGTCCAGCTCCTCCTAATCTTTTCTGGTACTGATAAATAGCCAAAGCTATGTCATGTGGAAGTATCAGAGCATGGTCATGTTTAAAACATGTTGGGGCTGAGGAGAGCAAACTCCTTCGCCTTCACGGCACCCCAGCTGCAGAAGCAGCAGTACAAGTGCTTCCGTGGCTCAGGGGTTACCTGTGCAGCTGCTTGTGCAGCCCTCCCCCGCACCCCGGCCAATTAATCAGAGGATTTGCATGTTCAGGCTTGTTTGACCCCTGGTGAAAGTCTTACAGAAGAGCCAGGGTATGTGGGAATGTGGGGAGAGAGTGCTTAAGAGAGAAAGGAGAAATGGTAGAGCAAGGAACACTCTCAGATCAAAGAGATAAGGCCGAAAGAAGAGAGGTTAAACTTGGAAGGGACCAAGGGAACAGAGAATGAAAAACAGAGCTACTGAGTTATGAAGTAAAAATTAACCTAATAAATAGACATATACAGCAGCCCTCTCTATATCAGTTAACTCATTAATTCAGCCAGAAGAACAATGCTGGGCTCCTTTATGCCATACACCTTGAATGATAACATCTCTGCAACTTGGGTGCAGTGCATAGTGCACCTCAGAACCTGCTTTGTGGATTATGCCTGACACACCTAGTCGTAAACAGAGCAAGATGTAGTGAGGACTGTGGGGTTCCAAGGTATTATTTTACAACACACAAAAAGCATGAAAGCTATTTCTGTTCCCCCAGCCTAAGATGACCTAATAATTAAAAAAAAAAAAAACAACAAAAACAAACAAAAAAACAACCAAGCAACTGGATTAAATGGCTATAAACTTCTTTTATTCAGTTCATTTTTCAATCTGTAATGAGATTCCTCATGAATGGGTGGAAATAAGTTAGGCAGATCCTGCAAGAGCTATTCCAGGTAGCTAGCCTACTCTTGCACTTGAAATCTATTTGTAAGAAAACAATAAGCATTTTCAATTTAGATTAAAAAAAGAAGTAGGATTAGGTTTCTTTGGGTTCTATGGTGTTTCTTACATAAAATAGCCAAATGGCTTTTCCTTTACAGACACTGTGGTTTGCTATGTGAGTTCTACTCCTGCTAATCCATTTGAAGTGAAAATACATCACGACCTACTGCTTGTGTTCATTTTATTGAAGTAAATGCAGCAGTCCAATATAATTTCGTATGCCCCTGTAGCTAATAAGGAAAGGTAATATAAATGCTGTATTACAAAGACTACTGTGTGGCACTCTACTGTATTGAATGTTTCATCTTCACTTTTTCAACACATCATTTCAAAAGGTGTCTGAAGGTTTCCATGCTGAGGAACAGTCCAGGTAGTTCAAAGGGGAATGTACATAACAAAAACATGCCTCTAGCGTTCGTAAAATTATTAGCATAATGAATTTCCTGTTATGCTTTGCTCAGGGAATTAGCTGCACATGAAATACCAGAATGATTTACTTGACCACTATGTGTTGTAATGTAACAAACTTTTCACAGTCTTACAAATAGGTCATAAAATATAAATTGTGAACATTGATTTTTGCGGCAGGGTACATGTACCACAGTGAAGTCAAACTTATATGGGAAACACAGAGAACTCACTGTCATTACAAGCATTTGCTGGCTACTTTTGAAGTCCTTCTTGTGGCAGAGGACTTTAAACCTTTGAAAAATCAAAAAAGAGATTCTGGCTTCCTTACTGACTGGTTCCTTACTTACCCTGGTCTCTGTTTCTTTTTTCTACAAAGTTCATAGAGTGATATGTTCCTACCGATCTAGAACTCATCCTTTTCTCTTCAGATCCTAACAATCTGCCTTTTACTCCATGATTGGTCAAGACTTCTCTGAACAATCTAAAAACTGGCCTTAATGACCACTGCTGTGTCTTCATTCTCCTTCAGAAATATGTGCTTATGCCCTTATTTGTGCCCTGTCTTGTTTAGGCTTCTGGGATATTGGCATTATTTTATTAATGTTCTCTGATTACTCCATTGGCTATGGCTCTAAGTGTATGAAATCCCTTTGTGTGTATCACTGTATTTGTCAGCCTGCCATCTTTTATCTACTGACTTTCCACATGTGCTCCCAATATGTATTATCATGATGATTACTGATTTATTTTGGAGTAGCACAAACGTGACAATTTGCACAAACCAAAGAGGAAGTTTCCCTCCTCAAGGGTTTGTAGTACAAGGAATTCATTATTTGCTCCCTGAAAAACAGAGAAAAACGTACTTCACACTCTTAGTCTTCCATTTTGTCAATATTTTTTTCTGTAAAAGGAAATCCCCATATGTGTTAATTGACAAAAAAAACATTATCTAATGAAGATCCACAATGGTCTTGGATAATAGACTAGTTTCTATTTTGCTTGTAGTTGGTTCCAATATGTGATTGGTCTGTGGTGCCATTATGTTAACACTATTACAACATAAGGGGTGTAGAGTTTCTATAGTTAATCACGTACCAAATCTGCTAACTGATCTTCCCCAGGCACTATAAGAGTTGACATAAAGACCATGTCCCTTTTCCATATTCTCTTGGCACACGCTGAATTGAGCATACTCTTGGGAAATGGGAATAAGGGGACGTGTCCCTCCTGTTTTTTCCAGGATGCTGCTAGGTCCTTTTAAGAAATGTACAAAGGTAGCATAAAACTACCTCTGAACACCTCTTGCATGCATATCCTCTTAAACTTTGAAACTAATAGTATGTATATATAAATTTGTGTGCGCCTGAAGAAGAGAAACAGAAGTAAGATGTGACGAGAGAGAAACTGAAACTTTCAGGCATTCTTCTGCATTGCACTGTAATCAAGCCCTTTTTCTTTCTACTTTTAAACTGTGGCACCTGTATTTTTAAGTAAACTTTCCTTTCTGTACAGGTTGATAACGTAGTTTCAGACAGATGAAAAATATTGAGCCCAGGATGTCTGGCCAGATTTGGTTGTGTTTGGAGGCTAGACCATCAGTTCTTGGCCATGTCAAGAGGCTTTGGTGTAGGGATAAGATGTGTATACATGCTTTGCATGTATATGTAGATAGTGGTTTGCTTCCATATCCATAGATTTCTACTTATCTTGTCATTTTTATGATTTATTATCTCATAGGAACATTTCTGGGATATTTTATAGAATATTTCACTTCAGGGGTCACACTGTCCTCCTTCAAATTCCTGCTTTCTACAGTACTGTAGAGAAAGAAATGCCCTTTAGCCGGATAACTTCGGTGCTTCTCTGTTTCAAGGTTCCCTTGAGGCATCAGTATCATTATTTAAGAATTCATTGAGTAAAACATCATGCTCTTCTGGGCACACGATGGCCTCCCTTAATTTATTACTGACGCGTCAAGGAAATCCTGACAGACTGCAGTGAAATTTATGGCTCCCCCCCCCCCAATAAAGCGGTGCCACGATTTGTGCGGCTCCAGCCGCGCGGGAGGGGGAGAGAGCGATTTCTCATGCTGCTGCCGTCCCTGTAATCCATAACCACGAGGCAGGAATACCTGTGATGAAAGAAACAAATACAGTGTGATGGTTTGTTAGTATTAGTGGAAGAAGAGTAAACGTCCCTGGGACAGCTAGGAATAAGGCTTGGCCTGGCTGTTCTTTATTCAATTCTTAGGAGTATTGGAGAGTCTCTGCAGTAATATTAATGGCTACTAAATTTGCAAAAACAGTTTGTGGAAACCATTACATAGCTAATTTTCTCTTCTCCCTATACTTTACAGTGCACATGCAATATCCATGTCTAATCTGCAACACGTAATAGTTCGCAGAAATTGGAATGAATCCGCAACATCTTCATGGTTTTATTTACAATGGGTGAACGTGCACATTTGATTAGCACAGCTGCAGAAGGCAGATTGTTCTCCCCTTCGTCTTATGCACTGTCTGTTGAGATTGGGTATCAGGGCAAAGCAGAGTACGGCATCTTTGGGACTGCTAGTCTTTGCTGCCCTGGTCCTTCTCTCCTACAAGTGAGTGAAGCTCAGTCTGCAGAAAGTGCCGTGCAGCCCTAACCCCTCTTCAGCTGCTCCAGTTTGTGCTGGCTAAGAGCACTTGCCCACCTGTAACGAGTGACAGCCTGACTTTGGCAAAGGCTACCAAACTCGTGGGGGACAGACTCCATGCCATGCATGGCTTTCTAACTAGCAAGCAAAGCAGAGATTTCTAACTAGCAAGCAGGACAGATTTCTGGGCTCTCTTGGAGCTCTGCTCTGACCTGTCTTCCTACCCTGATCCTTACCTCAAGTCTAAGCTCTTGTTCCTGCTCTTGTTTCTTGCCCCTGTTGTCCCATTTACTGCTACTGACTAGGCTGTTCAACCTTGCTCAGGGCTTGGCCCAGGCACCAAAATGTGCTATGCTGGATCCTGGGCTGGTGCGCTTTGGACTGTTTCTGGCCTCAGTCTGCCCTGAACATGATCTTTCTTTTCTGTATCTGTTGGCTTGTTCACTGATGTAGTGATGTGAGCAGGTTTTTCTGCTGCAGAGGAAGTGCAGAGGGTGACAAATGACAGCATCATTACACAGCTACTGTGACACAGGTCATCAGTCTTTCCATAGTGCTTCTCTGAGCCTTTGTCCTTTAACACTGAGCTATCCTCTCCATTTACCTTTTATATATAACCAAGGATAGGGATTGCCTTCTCTATGACCCATTTACAATGTACGTCTATGAAGTAATTTACAAAATCTTAAAATAGATTGGGAATTCTGTGTCATGTTCTTAGGCTTCTGAAAGAGAATTACAATGAGAACTAGTACGCACCTGAACTTCAATGTGAAAGGCATGATTTTACTTTGAACATTTTAAACAGCTGTACTTTGAGTAGACCAAATATAAAGGATGAGTTTGCAGTCCATGCATATTTAATTTTTGAGCAAGGCTTCATCTTCCTGAGAGAAGTCTTTCAATGACAGATTCAAATAGAACAGAACAGAATAGAACAGAATAGTTCAGTTGGAAGGGACCTACAATGACCATCCAGTCCAACTGCCTGACCACTTCAGGGCTGACCAAAAGTTAAAGCGCGTTACTAAGGGCATTGTCAAAATGCCTCTTAAACACTGACAGACTTGGAGCATCAACCACCTCTCTAGGAAGCCTGTTCCAGTATTTGACCACCCTCTTGGTAAAGAAATGTTTCCTGACACAGCTTTGAGCCATTCCCATGTGTCCTCTCACTGGATCCTAGGGAGAAGAGCTCAGCACCTCCCTCTCCACTTCCCCTCCTCAGGAAGCTGCCGAGAGCAATGAGGTTGTCCCTCGGCCTCCTTTTCTCCAAACTAGACAAACCCAAAGCCCTTACCCACTCCTCCCAGGACATGCCTTACAGCCCTTTCACCAGCTCTGTTGCCCTCCTCTGGATGCATTGAGGGACCTCCACATCCTTCGTAAATTGTGGGGCCCAGAACTGCACACAATATTCAAGGTGAGGTCGCACTAACGCTGAATCCAGCGGGATAATCACCCCTTTTGACCGGCTGGCTATGCCGTGTTTGATGTACCCCAGGATGGGGTTTGCCCTCTGGGCTGCCAGGGCACACTGCGGCCTCCTATTGAGCCTGCTGCTGACCAGCACCCCCAGATCCCTTTGTGCAGGGCTCCTCCACAGCCACTCCTCTCCCAATTTATACATGTGCCCAGACTACTCCAATGAAGGTGCAGAGTCTGGCGTTTGTTCTTGTTAAATTTCATGCCATTGATGATTGCCCAATGCTCCAATATATCTAGATCTCTCTGCAAGGCATCTTGTCTGTCAAGAGAGTTGATAGCACCTCCCAAAAAACCCGCTCTGTTAATTGCTTTGGTAGTACTTCTTTTTTCCTGCAATTAAACATCCTTTCCTGTCTGTGATCCATCTACCAAAATCTTATCAGACCAAAATCAGAGATTACAGTAAGGGCAGAGAATCTTACAGATTCTTATTGATCCAAACCTTATATCCTTATTGAAAAATGCTACCTTGTTTCAAGTATACCATACAAATCCGTAGGTACCACATAAACTCATGTATAACACATAAATCAACTGGACAGATTACATCTATTCTAAGTATTTCAAAGTTACTCTTTATTTATGGAGCTACTGGTGAGAGTCCAGTGAAGGGTCACTGAGATGATGAAGGAACTGGAGCATCTCCCTTCTGAGGAAAGTCTGAGAGAGCTGAGACTGTTCATCCTGGAGAAGAGAAGGCTCAGGAGAACTGATGTGAGCAGCCATAAGGGCAGCCTGGTGAGAAGTGGAAAATTACTGAACAAAAGAAAATGCCTGCCAGCCTGGGAGCTGTGAGCCTGGGAACCAGGCCTTGGAAACAGGAACATCCTTGGGAAGTGCAGCTGGCCTCGTTGATGTAGCTGGGATACCTAGAACCCAGAGATATCCTGAGACACCATTGGTAAGCGTAAAACCCCAAAGAAACTGTAAGAGCAATATACCGTCTGAAAAAGTGGAAACAGTCTGGGAAAATAAAATTGGCCTGAAAGAGCAGAAAACACCATCATCTATTGGCTGTTCAAGGTAAAAAGTTGAAATTAACAGCACCTATTGGCTACTCGGAGTGGTCATGTCCTATGCCCTCTTATGTCTTTATGACAGAAGAAGGATTTAATTTTTATGGAGCCTCTCTCTCTAGGAACTTCCTGTGCTGCAAATACTTTTCCTTTGCTAAAGAGGTTGAATTCCTCACAAATTTTCTACGAGGTCTTAGACTCTCACTGGGCGTGCCTGGCTGACTCCAGACTCTGTGACACAGATCAACTCTGAAGTGGGACTCTAACTGTTTATCTTATTCATCCTCCTTTGGACCCAGTTTGGGGGTCGACTTGGTCTGTCCTCCCATCTCTGGATGATCTGGTCTTTCTCTGGGATCAGTTTGTCCTCCCCTTTGGGATGGTTTGGCCTTTTCCGAAATCTGCCTAATTCACTTGATACCGTTATTATACACACATATAAGTCACCTATTGTAATTATATCCGCTACTGTCTTGTTGATAAGTTGCTTCACTAATGATAAGTTTGTAGTAACCTGTAACAGTATATACCTACTTGGCTACTGCTGTTATTGGTTGGTCCTATACAATTGGTTTGCTGCTGTTATTAACTGCTGCCATAGTATTGATTGATGTATTATTGATTGCTGATAGTAATTTGTAATAGCTTGAGATATATGTGGGGTTTTTTTCCTTGTTAATCATAAGCATACTTGCTAGTGGTAATTTTTTTGGTAATTGTGGTAATCTGTAATAAAGTAGGGAAATTTAGAGGATAACAGCCTCTGTGTCCTTGTGTATTATGGAATCCTACAAACTCATGTTTGTGATCTCTACACACCTACAGGCTGTGTAACCCTTCAGGTTGTGACATGATCTTAGCAATATATATAAGAGGACGTAGCCAGGCTCTTTTCAGCATTGCCCAGTGCCAGGGCCAGAGGCAATGGGCAGAGACTGAAACACAGGAGGTTCCCTCTGAACATCAGGAAACACTTTTTCACTGTGGGGGTGACCGATCACTGGCACAGGTTGCCCAGAGAGGTGGTGGAGTCTCCATACTTGGAGACACTCAAAAGCCATCTGGACATGGTCCTGGGCAGCCATCTCTAGGTGGCCCTGCTGGAGTAGAGGGTTGGACCAGATGACCTCCAGAGGACCCTGCCAACCTCAACTCTTCTGTCTTTCTGTGATTGTGTGATATTTGGCTTAATTTTGAAAAACTGTTCTTTTTCTCAAATAGTTATTTTTTCTTCAGTATGGAAAGCTGAAGGCAATAGACTTGTTTGTGCAGCAGAACAGAATGAGTGAAATGATATGAAACTTGCCAGCTTGCTTTAGTGATTGAGCTTAGTCAGGAGCACATACAAAATGAGAATAAATTACAGGGAAACTTCATCTAGGAAAAATCATATTTTCAGTAACACAATGTGGTGTTAACATGACAAGCAAAGGAAAAATGTCTTTCTAAATCAGATTTTTATCTTGGTAATGCCCCTTTAGTTTGGAGGGTGGGCGTAAGCATTGGCTCCTTGTCAGTTGCTTTTGGCAAGTAACTCAGCTGTGACAGATCATCTTGACTTCAGCCTGAGTTTTGGCTGCAATGACCAATGTTAGTCAACTTCAAAATAATGCCTCTTTGTCTACCACAAAACAAATAGCATCAGTAGTTGGAGCTATCACTCATCTGACTAGTTTTGCTTGTAAGAATTGTCAGCAAGCACTAAATAAAATTCATTGAGCTGGGTGTGCATGGGAAACTTAATAGGCTTGGTCTCAGCATTTAATAGGTGCCCCCCCTCCACAGCTATCTGGTAAGTCTAGGCATTAAATACCAGCTTGTGTATTTATTTGGAAACATACTCCAGCTTTCATGAAAAAAGAGGAAAATACATAATTCTTTGCTGTTTTCTTTTCTAATGACATAAGGTGTAGTGCCATACTCTTTATTATAGTGGTATAGTTGAGTATTATATAGGAACTGGGAAGATCTGGAGTGTCAGAAGGCTTCATTAGACATGCTATAAATGCTATTAGAAAGCTATTTTCATGAAATCTACTTCCAGAGATACTAATATAGTTTACTGGCATTTACCATTCAGTCGCCGCCTTCTATCGCACCTCTGACTTTGAGGTTGTCTTTGAATTTCTTTCAGGGTGTTTAAAAGCTTTTCACAAGGAATTTTATTACCATGAATCTTCATGAATATTTGTGTGATAGGTTTTTGGTGGCATAAGGCACCTGATAACCCGGTAGTGTTTGCATTCTTTCTGGTTTTGTTAACTTTATGCACCCATATTTTGGTGTATCTAGAAACAAAACAATAGGAAAAGACACCAGCATTATCATACCCAGAAACAAGACTTTGGATTTCGTTGTGGAGATACAGCTTAACCACCGTGGAGTGAAAAATGGCCTGTTCTTCAGCAAAGAGGAGTAACAGTATAATAAATTAGGACCATGTGATTCATTGTATGAAGGTCACACTCCCGAAACTTTAGTACAAAGCAGTTATCTGAAGACTGTCTTTAAACAATCCATTTGGGAGTGATTAGACAAAACTCACAGTCATTTGGCTGTTTTTCTGTCAGCAGGGAGCATGCAGGGCTTTGCTGTGGGCTGTACTCTTCTCATAGTCCTATCAAACCAATGTCATTGTCAGGAGCAAACAAAAAAAATGCCCAATTCTTAAGCAAACAGATATAATTGAGAATGTGGGTCCTATGGCACAGCCAAATAGATGGGCACGAGTTGAATTTGCAGAAGGCTGAGATCCACGAGAACAGGCGTGTCCTTATGCCCAAGTAGTTTCTCGCGACAGCATCAGCAAAGCTCTTAAATATGCTGATTTGTTGTTGGCTAGCCTGACTCAATTCACATTTCCTACCCTCACTCTGCAGCCTAATTAATGTCATACAAGATAATTTCCAGACACTTAGGGCACAAGTTATATAATGTATACAAATTATATACATCTTGTGCTCTGCTGATTGTCTTCATTCCTATTGGCTTCTCTGGAGGTGAAAAATTGGGTTGATCCCAAGACCCTAGATTACACACAACAAAGCATGAACATATCATTCTGTCTTTAATAAGATGATAAATTAAAATGTTTGATTTCTCATTTTTACTGTACAGACACAGATTGGTTCACACACAATCTCCCTACCACTTCTTCCATGTTGAAGAAAGCAAAATTGAGGGTTGTATTCCACATCTATAAACATGCTCTCCACAGGGAAAAATCCTGCTGATGTTATCCTTGTGGGACTGTGGGCCTAGGAATCTAAATATCATTATAGAACACACAGAGGATTTTTTTACTACATGAAAACCAAAGTAAAACTAGAAATAGTGGAACAACAAACATTAAGAATGAATTTCAGCGTACTAGGTTTTAACTATTTCTGGTTTTGATAAACTGAGATTTGAAATCTGCCTTTTTTGAAACATTGTTTAACATATACACTTGGAGTGTTCTGGGTCTGTTAACGTGACACACTCTCTTCAGGAGTCATGAGTAACCATGTTCACTAATATTTTAATCATAGGCATTTTTTATGGAGGAGATGAGGAGAAATGGCCTGTCAAAAGGCAATAATCATCTTGTTTACACATAAGAGATTAGTATTTGCGATGCAATTCCCACTTTTCCAGTGACTTAGCATAACTCCATGGTGAAATTACTGTCCATACCTCAGTTTTCTTGGCTATAGAAAAAGCATAGTGACCTTTGTCCATCTCACTTGCTCCTCTTTGTGAGGATCAATCAGTTATTTTTATGTTTTCACAGTGCTTTGAAATACTAGATTTTATGTTTTTATGTTCCCTTAATTTTTTTAACAATTTTTATTACTGTTATTGTTATAAGTAGATGTTATAGTTTCCTATCACAGAGGATCAGAAATTGATCTCCTTTGATTTAGTATTATAGTGGGACATAATGGACATTTAAGGAAAAAGGAACTTGAAGGCAAATTAGTGAGCAGCAGATGCTGGTTCTGGTGGCAGTGGTGGATGTCAGAAGAAAATGGTCCAGTGGGAAACTCATCCTGTGAAGAAGACAACTGTTTTTATGGGCCATGGCTCAAGGACTTTGCTGTGCAAATCAATCAGTTAATCACTCTTCTAATCATCCACTCATGTTGCTGGAGAGGGAAGAAGAGCATTTACGCACCTTGCTGCTCCTAGGATCTTTTCTGTCAGCTGATGAACAGCACAGTGGGAAAAGGGGAGTCTCTTTTCCAAACGGCATATGAAAACCCAAACCTTTCGATCCTCTTTCTAGGCTGCTGCTGAATGAACATTCCCAGGAGACTGCTGAGAAAGAACACCCTTCATTTAGAAATCATATTTGTTTGCAAGTAATTTTTATGTGCTCAGTTCATATAAAGCAATGTGTGGGAGAGTGACTTGGAACACGAAGTCCCACCCCAAGGTGGCATAGTTAGCAAAACACATTTTCACTGAATCTGCCTTACTAGGAGGGAGAAATGTGGTAATAGAAATGACCATTGCTCCTAATCCACTGTTCTACTACTGACACAGTGTCATAACATACCATCTGCAAAGTGAATAACTACTGTCCTAGCTGTAGTAAGTATAGAGCACATGCTGTCATTCAGAAGAATGAGTAATGAAATATCAGGAGGCATAACAGGAATTCATGCAAGATCAGCTGCAGGTGTTAGAAACGGCTTTAGATGTTATGAATCAATTCCTCAGATAAAGAACCATCGACTTCTCTGGCCATGAATTTAAACCCTGAACTCATTATGCTTGGACCTGATGAGTGGCTATTAGCTCATTTAAAAACAGCCTTCACAGGATGGATTGTGGTGTTAGGCTGGCTTCAAGGATCACGTCTTCTGGCTAGCTCTCCTCTAGATGGTAGTGGTCCTGCCAACGCATCCAGCCCTTGATGAAGAAGAAAACCAAAATTATTCTTTGTTAAAGCAAGCTGTTCTGAGAAAGATGTTACGATGGAAGGACATCCTGGAAAAAAACTTGCATGGAGGAACTTTTCTAAGTGTTGTTCCAAATAAGCTGGAGATCCTGACTAACCAGCAATCAAAGCTTTGATAAGGTTAATAATTTAATTAAAACAGAATAACTTCTCGATATTCTTTTACCAGGTATGTCTCTGCCTATGAAAAAATATACAGGATAATCCCACAAATACTGTGCAGATTGTGGCTAACTCTGTAGATGTTTGAATAATCTCAAAATCCAGCAACTGTTCAGTTGCTCAGATTTACTCCATGAACTTGAAGCTCACGCTCTCGTAGAAAGTAAAATGAAAGCTCACATTGTTAAGAGTTTTCTTTGTGATTATGGTGAAATTGTTAGTCTTGTGTGAGGCTTGTCCAAAGGCCATCAGGTATACCTGTGTTGAAGAAGCTCATGAAGTGAATGCTCTGTGGTCAGAGAATCCTGGTATGTTCAAACACTCATGCAAACTAACGTGGTGCCTGATTTGGCGGCAGTCTTGTCTGTGTTTATACAGATGCAAGCATATTCTGCTTTGATGGCTGTCATTTACTTGTGTGGGAGTACAAAGCTGTGCAGTCTCCATCCTTTGAGGTTTTAAAAACTGGGCTGAATGATGTCCTGAGGTAACCTTGCCTGGCCTCATAGCTGATTGTGCTTTGAACAGGAGTTTAACCTAGAAACCTCCTGAGGCCCCTTCCAAGCTTATCCTTTGATACTATGATCCTAAGGTTTCACTTTGACATCAACTGAATTATCATCAATTCTGTGGTGGATCAAGCTTGACTGGATGCCAGATGCCCACCCCACTGCTCTTTCACTCCCCCTCCTCAACTGGACAAGGGCAGAAAATAAGATGAAAAGCTTGTAGGCCAAGATAAGAACAGCGAGATCTCTTACCAGTTACTGTCATGGGCAAAACACACTTGACTTAGGGAAAACAGATTTAATTCATTGCCAATTAAAAATAGAGTAGGATGGTGAGAAACAAAGACAAAATCTAAAAGACCTGTTCCCCTTCTTCCCAGGCAGCTCAACTCCTCTCCTTCACTCCCAACTCTTCTACCTCCTTCTCCCTCCTGCCCTGAGCAGTGCATGGGGATGAGGAGTAGGGGCTAGGGTCAGTCCATAACAGTTCCTCTCTGCTGCTACTTCCTCCTCATACTTTTCCCTTGCTCCAGCATGCGGCCCCTCCCATGGGATACAGTTCTTCATAAACTGCTCCAACGTGGGTCCTTCCCATGGGCTGCAGTTCTTCACGAATGGCTCCAGCGTGAGTCCTCTCAACAGGGTGCAGCCCTTCAGGCACAGACTGCTCCAGCCTGGGTCATCCACAGGGTCACAGGTCCTGACAGAAAACCTGCTCCTGCATGGGATCCTCTCCATGGGCCGCAGCTCCTCTGGAGTGGGCTCTCCATGGGCTGCAGCTTCCTTCACGGCATCTCTGCCTGCTGCAACATGGGGTCCTCCATGGGCTACAGTGCTGATATCTGCTCTGCCATGGTCCTTCATGGGCTGCAGGGGGACAACTGGCTCCACCATGGTCTTCTCCAGGGGCTGCAGGACAATGTCTGCTCTGGCACCTGGAGGACCTCATCCTCTTGCTTCTTCACTGACCTTGGTGTCCACAGAGCTGTTCCTCAGATTTTTCTCAGTCCTCCCTCACAGCTCCTGTGCAGCATTTTTTCCCTTTCTTAAATATGTTATTATGGAGTCACCACCATGTTGGCTGTGCCCTCCTGGTGAGTTCATTGGATCTGTCTGGAACTGTCTGCATGTGGGGCAGACCCATCCTCTTCCCACAGAGGCCAACCCTGCAGCCCTGCCTGCCAGCAGCTAGGCATCTGCAGCCAGTACAAGTTCTGCTCAACAGTATTCTAAACTTGGTTACTCCAAGGCCAGAAGGATTACACAGGAAGGAAAAAGAAGTGGGTGACCTTCTTAAATTTGTTCCTGAAATGGGATCCTGGTCCTGAAACTCCATGCTGATACTGAGATGAGTAGTGTCATACTTCCTTTCAAAGCTTTGAAGTAGTAGATGAAACAATCATTTTAAAAGACCCAATTATTATTCTGAAAAAGTCAAAATTGTTTGAACCAACTCTCTGCCACTCCTTACACCTTTTACGAAAAAAAAAAATGAAGCATTGGTAATGATTGGTATGCAGTCACTATTGCCTTTTTGGTTTTATTTACACCTCTATAAAGACAGCAGTATAAATAAAATACTTTTACTTGTTTTTTAATGATCTATTAATTAATTTTTGACAGTACAGACAGAAGCACAACATAATTAGGCTAAAATTTTAGTTGCTGAACTTAGTAACATTATAGTCTGTGTAAGCACATGTCTATAAATATGCAAGGAATGATGTAGAACTTCGCTATAAGCAGCAAGTTGGGTTAACAGACTTTAAGGTATAAATAAGCAACCATTCAAAATGGTATTTTGGGTATGATGTTCTGGCAATGAAGTAAGATGCTAGGAATCCAGACCCTATCAAAACAGCATGAACACGATATAAAATGCACACATAAGCAAGTTAGGAATTCATTGTGATCATTCAGTGCTAGCAGCAATGGAAACATTCTCAGTGAACTTGGTGTTACAAATATGGAATACTATCAGGCAGTAAAGAATAAGCTTTTCTGTAGAAGTATTAGTAGGGAAGGAATGGCTTCGTCTCATTAATCTTCTTTTCACAGATGCCGTGTACAGAGCTCTTACATCCTTGGAGCACTGCCCTGTCAATCCCTGGCAATGTGCTATTCTGTAATGTGGTGGGTTTGAAAACATGCATATATTAGAGTAGTAATACATTTTACATGTTGTGTTAGCTGAGGAAGATTCCTACTTTTGTGTCCTAGAAAATACATGAATGTTCATGCTGTAGTCAATTTGTATATAATACATACTGTGTGCTATGCATAGAGGTGTACACTTTAACATTGAGATATTCCGGATCGTCTACCAACATCTAATGTAAGATGCATTGTTCTCCAAGACCGTGACAAAATTCATTTTTATTTACAAGGTATAGAAACATACTTTGCTTCATCAGCAACGGCTTCATTTTGTACGTTCAGCTGCGAAAAAAAGGTCTTGCAAATGCTGAAAGGACTTTATGTGAGCAATCAGTTTATGTGTTGCTGTTGAATCCACATGGTTAGGAGGAGTTACAGTGAGATACATCATTAGCTCCCTGCCTGAAACACCAGAAGCACATGTTTTAAAATTGTGCTACACCATGTAGGACAGTAAGAAGCCAGGCGAGGAGGGCAGCTTGGGACTGTGAGGAGCACAGGAGGGCTGTGGAAGCAGGTAATGGGGAGGAACACCCACGGCGCTTAGACCACACTCCAGGTGCCTTCAAGGCAAAATGTTACACTGAAGGATAAGACCTCTGCAAGCAGCATTTGCACTTCAATGGCATCAAAGCTGTTTACATTTTCATGACCCAGTCTGTTCCTGTCTTTCTGTCCCTGTTTGGCAGGACCAGCTCCTACAGAAGGATCTCCTGCTTAGAGCATTTTTACTCTACTTTCATCGTCTTCTCTGGTTTTTTTTTTCACTTTATATGCTTTTCCTCCACTTTTGTTTCTCTTTTCTCTGATGTGCCTCTCATTGTTTCTATTGTCTCCCTGGCTTTCACCTCTATACTGTATACTTAGTTTGCAGTTCTTGTCAGCCCAACAACAAACAGATCAGTTTGTTTCTCCTCCTCTTTCTCTTGCCCTTTCCTTGCATTTTCCTCTCTCCTCCCCTATACTGGAAATCAAGCTTCTTTTTAGCCAGCTGAACGTTAGTATGACAACGTAACTTGAACTCAGAAGTAGAGTGGCAAGAAGTTAGACTGTTAGCCATATGGAATGATGAGGAATAGTAAGTATTGCCATAATCTTAAAGGCCACATCAGACTTACGCTATGACAATATGAAATGCAGCAGTACCAGAACTTTAAAAACGCTGTGAATCTCTCATTTGCCTCATCTGGTTTCTTAACTTCAGGGGCTGAGAAATTTTTTCCTGAAGGCAAGCTGAGTTCTTCAATTGCTTTGGTTTAGTAAGGGAATTCCTGTTCCATGCAGTTCTCATTTACATTTTTTTTTACATTTTAAGGAAAGAATCAAAGGCTATTAAATGATGGACACACAAACATGTCAGTCAAATGTAACCACATTTACAAACACACTTAAAAACAAACTTCCAGAAAAGGGGCAAACTTTCCAGATCTTCCTGTTGTTCAGCCTGACTTGATAATTCCAGAAAATACACTTTATTAGAGTGAGTTCCTGGGCTCTGCAGGAAGAAATGTTCCCGACGTTCAAGGGGATGTGATAAACAGGAAATCAATTAGGCAGTTTAGTGGTCTGGTCTGACCTTGAACTGGAGCAATCCTTCTGCAGGCTCAGCATCACTCAGATTCAGTGACTGCTGTAGAAGCTTGAGAGAACCCTTCCCATCCTCTGACTACAGACAGGAAACGTGAAAGGAAGTCACAGCAGGCCAAAGCATGTCACATGTATTTTCACTTAGCAAGTACCCGAGTCTACAAGATATATGACGAGCTGGTTATTTCCTTGATCAGTTGCAGGGAGCTGCTGAAATCCTTTTGCTTATGAAATCAGCATAGATAAGTGTAGCCTCTGAAGAAAAGAGTTATTTCTTCTGCTTACCTACAGCATCCCATCACCACCCCACCTCATCATAGCTCACGATAATCATAGAATCATAGTATCATTATTGTTGGAAGAGACCTCAAAGA
>NW_009633788.1:0-11161 GCF_000690535.1 Cariama cristata
AGACCCATTCATTCTCGGGGGCTGCCTGTTCAGGATTTCATTTATTAGAAAAAACAGCTCAAAAAACAGTTTGGCACTTCCTCTGTTACCCCGTGTGGAAACGAAGCATTATAAAACTTATTATTTAAGTCCTGTTCTAAGAGCTGAGTTCCTTGTGGACTTCATTATGCTGTCAAGCTCATTCTTGCACTCGAAAAATAGCAAGCCATTGCATTTGGGAAAAAAAAAAAAAAAAGAAGAAAAAAAAAAACCTAAGCCCAGGGATTTTTGTTTGAGCACATGACATGAGTCCAGGAGCTAAGCACAAAACCTAATGGTGAGAGATGGACGACGAAGGAGAGCAATGCAGGGCCGCTGCCTTTTGGAAAAGAGTCCCAGCCCCACCTCAGTCATGGCAGCCACCCCCAGCCTCTGGGCACACAGTATTGCCAGTTCCCCACATAAAATAAACCAGCTGCACAAAACCTTTATGAGCTGTTCAAAAAAACTGAAGGAAGAATCTGGGTTTTGGCTTTTTCCTCAAATCATTTTTGTAATTAGAAGAACAGGGACATCTTAAAGAATTGATGTTTTGACATACTGGTATGACTTCAACAGCTTGCAGATCAAGAATAGTGCTAAATATGAAAGCCTGCAACAGAATTGTAAGAGCATTATTGAAAGATGTGTTTTAACGATGGATAAATGCAAGTAGGGTCAAAGTAGTTCTACGATGAAGTGTGGAGGGAACATAAAGCTCAGCAAATACACGGTCCATGACAAGAGCCTGCACTACATTTAGCACAGCCGTGCATGTATCACCCACACAAGCCTTCCCAGAGCCCAAACTCACCTTGTATTGCAAAGACAGGTAGTGTGTTATGGGTGTATTAGTATTCTTTTTTTAAATAGAGCATAGAGATGGCTGGTTGGTGTATGATGTAATTATGCATCTGAAATACTTTCAATAATAATTTTCTGTGTTTCAGATTTTGAGTATTTTGTAAAGGCAGAAAATTAAAAAAAAATTAATTCTATGTTCATTCTGTGCTTGAATTTCCTAGTTTTTTTTGTAGTGCATGATCACATCCATAGTTGATGTGTTCACGCTGGCACCTCCTGTTTCCTCCACCAATTCTTTGGCTACATAGGTAGCCTGACTGCAAAATCAACTCCTTTCCTGAATCTGGTTTTGCCAGCCCTACCCAAATATGCTATCAGCTCATGCAGTCTAGTCTTTCCTTCTAAACTCTGATCAGCTTCCCTGTTGCAGTAGGAGTTGCATATGTCTTAGCTTTTCACTCCTTAAGGTTTTTTTTTCCCTTTAACAGGCATCCCCATTCTGCTTTCTGTTCACACACATTTTCAGTCTTGATAGGACAAATAGCAGGGCTCAGATCCCTTCATTTAGATTCTGCAGATCCCTGCTGACATGTGCAGCAACAAGTTCTGCAGAACCCCTTGCCTGCCAATGGACAAACCCCTGATCTCGTCCCACACAGAGTGGTTGGCAGGACAACTCAAATCACATGTAAGGGGAAGGAAAAGTACACAGAACTGACCCCAAATTTGGCTTTATGTAGAAGAGCAGATTGAGGGACACAGACAGCTTCAATGAATGAGGGCTTTCAGCATGTAACACAGACAAGAGGAGGGGAGTGCCCTGTAGAGCAGTGGAGGAACTTATGATTCCTTTAGAGATGAAAGTCAAAGCAGATGTGTGGACTGTCTGTTCAGCCCTCTGGGACAGCCTGCAATGCCTGCATTATTCCAGTTTCTACCTACACAGCTGTAGCAACAATAGGTGATCAAGCAGAAGGTAATTAATGGCTGCCTGCCCCTTCTCCTCATCAGTACCTCACATTGCCCAACACTCCGTCCCTCTTTGTACTCTGTCCCATGACTCGAGCCCTCTCAGCCCTTCTGTCTCACTCTTTCTTGTCCTAAATCGTTCTTTTTATTCTTCCTCTCCTTTTTTCCCTCGCCAAAGGAATATTCACACGTACTTTTATTTCTGAAAATAGCATGCACACATTCTTTGTTATCTTCTGTAGTCAGCTTGCATACTTCGCCCTCATTCCTCAACAGAAAAAAACCCACATCAATAAAATGAAAACAACTGTGAAGTACCTAAAATTTATTCACTGTTTACTTAAACTTCTGGGCACTACAAACATAGAGCTTACCAACAAATCCTCCAAATTTAGTAATTAGAAGTAAATAAAACATACAGCATAGAAATTAACTAGAACCAGTTTATCTTTTGATCATCATTCTTTGGAAGTTTCTGGCTATTAAAACATCTATTAAAAGGTAAGTTCCCCCTTAGTACATGCTAACCTCCTTTAGTACAGTCAGACTATTTCAAATAAAGGGAAAAGAGGAGAGAATTCATGCTCCAAATGAAAGAAGCCTTCAGAGAGAATGTCTGATCCCCTTATTTCTACAAGGCATTTGCCAATCTCAGCAGATAATCAAGGATGTTGAAATGTTCAGTTGCCTTTTTGTTTGAAGAAATGAGGTATTACTGGCACACAGCTGGGAACTGGGCACTGTACTGATGTTGCTATATCCATTAAATAGATTGTAAGTGTTGTCAGTTCAGCAACTTTAAGTACTACCCTCATACACACACAAAAAAATTATCTTAAAAGGTCATTTTTAGAGCAAAATTATGAAGAGCTGAAATGGTACATCTAATATGAAAATGTCATGGCAGCTCCATCACTAACATAATACCTAAAAAAATGCCTAGAAATATTTCAGTGTATCAGGTCATGTCAAGCACGTCAGGTCTTTCAATTATCTCAGCATTCCAGTGGTTCTCTTCAGGTCAAGCCTTCAGTGCACAGCCTGTTGCAAGAGTAGGTGTCTGAATCTCCATTTCAGTGATGCTCTTCAACTGCTGAAGAAAGAGAGAAAAAAAAATCTTCTGACTGTACTTTTGCCCTAAGAAAAAAAGAATCTTTGTTGTGGTTCTGCAAAGACCATTTTAGAAGGAGTTACACAATAGCAAGTCAGCAGAGAATACAGTCACACTCATATAAATTACCTTAAAGATATCATTCTTAGTTTAATGAAAGGGTGAAGTTTTCAAAGAAAGAAATACAATAATACAACATTTCCTCACCTAGGGAATGAACTCAAGAGTAAGTGTGTTTTTAACTCATCCATCAACTGTGAATGGAGAAATAATAGTATGAAATATTGTATCTTTTTTTTTTTTTTCTGTCAGTGAGCAGACAGTGAAAGCCATGACCTACCTGTCTGAATCCAAACAGCAAACTCTTTTTTTTGTCCATCAAAACATCACCATCTGTAGTAGGGAGACTGACCTCTTCAAATATCTTTCCAAACAGAATTGTCCCAGCTTTCACTCTTTAAGTGTGCCATTACAGCAAGCACCTTTCTCAGTGATCTCTGCTCTTTTGTCTAGTATTGCATGGTAAAATATAAAGAGAAAAAGACTGAATCAGACGTCCTTGCTGTTTTAAATTACAAAGGGAGGAAATTCAGTATCAATAGTGTCTGAACAATAAGACTTTGAAATAATAAACTGCCGACTGCTACAAGGTCTACTGCAGTCAAATGCTGCCAGGGAATGTTCCCATCAGGTATTAAGGTATTTCTTGCACTCCTTAGCCCATGCCCAGCCTCAGTCCATTAATTACAGGAGTTTTTTTGATTACACAGTACACATGTTGTAAAAGAGTCCAGGAAAAGTGAAAAACAACAGTATGTATCTTCAATAGAAGAACTTTATGAATTAAAGAAATATAGATATGTTAAGACTGCAAAGGTTAGGAAATATTAGAATTAGGGCTACCTATATCTTTAGTTCTGTGTGAATTGTCATGCTAAGTAATGCATATCTTTTTTTAGGATTAGGTAGAGATGGGCCCTACTCCCTTTTTTACGTGTTGATACAGGATGCAGGTGTTAGACCCAAGGATTAGGAAAGATGGATGTGTGTATTTCTGTTGCAGTCAGGCCCCACGTAAGGTACTTGTGCTCATACAGATACAGGCAGCAGACTCCTGCTTTCCATAACCTCTCTTTCCCATTCTGTGTTAAGTTCCAGTCCTGCGACCCCTTAATCAAACAGCTACTTTAACTTAAGAAAAAAATGTAATTTTGTAGATTTTTGTCAGCTTAAGCTTGACAGCTAAGAGAGAGATCTTCTCACCTTTACCCCGGCTCTATATGCCTACCTCCTTTTCAGCCACTATGAGACCACCCCCTGTCACTCATGCCTGTACAAAGGACATCATCCTCAACTCAGACCTCACTGCAGATCCTGCCACTGAAGTTATGTCTGAAAGATTCAATGCAAAACATACCTCACATGCAGCTTTGCTATCTGCCCATTCAGCTAAAATTCTCATCTAGGCTCATCTCCCTTCTCATTTACATCAATATTCCTTTCTCTGGTTTTCAAAAATACAGTTCTGATGTTGCCATATCTATTGTAATGATTCTTCTCAGCTTCTACCATATTCCTTTCCCATTTTTATCCCTCCAGTGAATTCACCTTTGCTGCATCAGTCATACATTTCTTGGGTTTGATTTCAGTACACTTCACAGATTACTCTTTCTTTCATCTGCCTTTTTGTTACGGCAAATGACATTTGCCATACAAATTTGTTTAATACAATGTATTGGCCTCCTGGTTTCTTTTAAATTTTCAGACAAGTTTGTGGTTTGTTTTCCCGGCATCCTTCATACTTAAAATGTGTTCCATGTGAATACCTGCAAACTCAGTTCATTTTTCCTCTCAGAATACCCTTCTACTACCACGCTCCCAAAAATGTTGTAAGGTCCAATGGATCCTGTCTCTCACGTTGTCCCACAGTTTACTTGTGCTTCCCTGCTATAGCTGCCGTGTTTCTGTTTCTTGTTCTATGCTTGTATTTCCAATCCATTTGGGCAGACTTAGTATTTCTATTTTTGTATTGTTTTTCTGTCTATAATTTATTTCAGGTGTAGCAGAATTTTGAGTCATGATTAAAGCTCCTAGACATAAAAGCTATAGAAAGAATATTAATCATTTTTATCATGTGGCTTTCAGATAGCAAGCTCATCAAGTAAGCCATGTTCTTTTTGTTTGTAAAGTACATATAATTTGGGGCACTGTACAAAGAACCAAGAATACTTAATAAAGAATTATGAAAGTATTAGACTACAGAGGTGTTGCACTAGTTCACATTAAGGGTCTATCTAGCCTAAGTGGACAGAGAGAGAAAAGCAGGAACAGAGCAAGTATATATGGTACTATCTACTGATTTCCCAACTTCCAATTATTTTCAGCTTTGGGAGTTTCTTGATCCTGATGTCGTTTGTCCATTTAGTGACCTGTAATGAGTCTTTCATCTAAGAATCTTTCTTCTAAGAACTTGTCCATTCTCCCTTGTTATCCATGTAAGGTTATTTATTATCATGACATTACTTGGCACAGAATTCCACAGATCTACTAGTAACTTATGTATGAAAACAACCTTGTTTTGTTTGTTTTGAACCTGGCTCTTGTCATCTTTTGCTATACCTCCCAAGTAATCTCTTTCCCAGGCTGAAGAATCCCAGCCGACATAGTGACTTCTGATAGCGTGACTGAGATAGACTTCCATTTCTCCAATGGCCCTTGTTCTCCATCCATGAATCTTTTCCAATCTTTATATATAGACTTTCTATAATGAGAGAACAGCACTGAAATGCAGGCAAATAGTGTGTTTATTCAGTTGAATAATAATGTTTTCTGTTTAGTTCTCTATTTCTTTCCTAGTAATTTTTAAGATTTTTTTTTAGTTGGGACATGGAGTGAGCATTGACTGCACTGAACTGACACTTCCATAAAACTGTCATAATCCCAAGGTCTTGTTCCTAAGTGGAAACAACCAACTCAGAGCCCATCATTTGATTTGTGAAGCTACGATTGCTTTTCCTCAGAAGCATTGATTTCTTTACATTTATCTACAGTGCATTTCACTTCCTTTGCATTTATCTAGATTGAATTTCATCTGCTATTTTATTTACTGCCCAGTCGAGTAAGAGTTTACACCATTAGTAGCTGAACTGTTTCATAGCTGGGTTCTTTCAGAGTTTTTGTGATAGTGGTGGTTTCCTAGTATTTTATCAGAGCATTTTATCTTTTTTTCTTAATATTTTACCTCTAGCTGCTTCCACAATAACTTCAAACTCAGACAGATTCTGCTGAGCCCTCTCCCCCCAGAGAACAGCACTGTAGCATAGAAGCATCTTAATTTCTTTTCTGCAGAAAATGCTGATGGAAAGAATTCATCTCCCTAAGTACATGTTTCATACAAATCATCCGCTGGCCCAATGGACGCTGGCATGTTTTTTGCTGTGTTTGAAATATGACTTAGTACTAATTTTGATTCTTTTATCTTACTGATTCTCAAATTCTTTTTCCATTCTGCCTAATTGATCACATTTTTACATATAATCTATTAGAGCTTATGATACTTTTTTTTTTTCTTGTTTTAAATACAACTTGAAGGATTCCTTCCTGTTTATAGTAGTCTCCTTGACTTTGCTGGAAAGTGATTTCAGCTTTTGTTTGTATTTTCTCTGCCATTTCCATAGGTGATAAGCACTAATGCTGCAATTCCAGTATAGTGTTCTCCAGTAACTTACATGCCTATGAGAATTTAATTCCTTGGACTGTCCCTTTCAGATATCTTGTTAAGAAGCTTCCTCATTTTCTGTATGTCCCTTTTGAAGTAGAGCACAGGAAGTGTGGGGTCTTTTGAGATTTGCCACCTTTGTAGGAATGCTGAATAAGTACTTGGTCACTGTTAGAGAACAGCAATTCAACAGTTAAGATTTTTATTAAATCCTGCTAGTTATTCAGTAGGAAGTCAAAGTTTGTATTTTTGGATGTGGGCTCACTGACCACTTATTCCATGAAAGAGTCATTAATAACATCTAACATTTTAATCTCTGCTTATATCTCAGTATCAAGTGCATCCAGTCTGAAGGAATGTAACTGAAGTCCCTCAGTACAACTGCTACCTTCCTGATTTTTCTCAGAATACTGCAGTCAGTGTTACCATCCTTTCTGGGCAGTTATTAAGAGAGACCCAGTGCTACCTCTATCCAATTCAGGCCTGGAATTTCAATCCATACAAATTCAGTGAGGTGGTTAATTTATTGATTTTATTTGAATCAGATTTCTGGAATGTATACTACATCTTTGCCGCAGGCACAGTTTATTCTACCATTTCACATATATTTTCTGTCTTGATATCACAGTGTGCCAGACTGTCTTCTTCCCACCAAGTTTCCAATGTCCGCTACGTCATTTTTTTAAGTAAGGGAGGACACTCCTGTTCCTCCATCTTATTCTTAAACTTCTAGCATTTGCCTATGAGCATGTGCACCTCTGTTTTGTTCCCATTTCCTACCTGAGTATTTACATCCTTTGGCCAGTCCTTCACGAGAGGATACAGAACCTCTAAGTTTTTCTTTTCAGCAGCAGCACCATTTCAGAGCTGTATGTTCTTGTGCATTTGTGAGCTCTTTCACAGTCTCCAGTTTAAACGCTCAGTTATGACATTCTACATTTTAAGTGTGAAACTTAAAGCACACTGTCAGTCTTTGTTAGGGACCTGCACCAACAGGCCCTTCACCCTCCTAGGGCAGTTTGTCTGCCAGTGCTTAAGACCAGCAGTGCTGTGATGCAGCCCTGCAACCTTGGATCAGACTCTGGAGAAAGAGCTGTGTGAGAAAGAGCTGGGACAAGCCTTGCTGGGGGAGGTCTGCAGCTCTGGAGCTCCATTTAAGCTCAGGTCTTTCCCATGGTCCCTGCCTGACCAACATTGTATTGCCTTGCCTGATCTTACTAGGATCTTGCCTGATCCTGGCTTGACTGTAGACTTGCCTCATCACTATGTACCTGGCTGACAGTCATCAAACCGCTGGCTGGCCCTAGTTACCATCACCAGACCTCCTCTGCTCTTTTTCTTTGGGCCTTGGCACTGTTCCCTCTCTGCCTTGCAGTCAGCACAAGCTCCTCATTCACCTTCCCTTAGGGAGCAACTCCCTCTTGCAGCTCCCTGACACCTCATTCAGATAAATTTCAGATAAAGTACTCCCTTTATTCTGAAACTGTCCTCGATTCATGATGAATGTGCATTCTTCCTACTTACATAATTCAATCAAGGTAGTAAAAAAATCTGCCTTTCCACCTCTTCCCATGGGCCCAAGGAGGACAGGAAGCATTTTACGAAATACTATCATAGAAAACTTAGTCTTTCGCTTCCTTGTTTGCTTAAATGTTCTTCCTTTTGTCAATAGTACTGGTGCTCCACAACCAGTTACCCCTTCCCAGCACTTCTTAGGAGCCTATCCAGACTCCCCAAGGGGGTCTGCCACCTTGTAGTCGCTGTGCAAGCCTGCAAGCCTCATGGCATCACAAACCCAGCCATCTATATGTGCAATGACAGATTCTTCCACCAATACAACCTTTCTTTTCCTCACTGTTGGAGAAAGAAATTATGTGCAATACAAGTAAAGAATGTAATTCCATTCTTTTTTAATTATCAAGACTTACTCCCTCTTAACAAGATATGAAAAATGTGAACATAAGCCAGTGATTCCCAGCGATTTCAGTGGGCTCTGGCTCAGGCTTTTAATGACACTGACTGATACACTTTTTCCAGATGCAGCCTTTCATCCATCAAACCATTCTGTTGTTCTGAAAAAGTCTGGGATGTAAAGAACATCTGCCACAATAAACATAAAAAGCACAGACCTGCTGTTACTAATGGGAAGTATTCTAAGGGCTTGAATTAAAAAAAAAAAAGTTAATTAATTTTACAAGAGTAATTACTTTGAATGTGAGTGCCAATGACCCTTCTCACATAAAGCTTTTCCAATACAATCGTGTTTTGGTCTGGCTGAGGACAAAAGATGCTTTAGCTATACTGACAAAAGTCTGTGAATTGCTATAAAACAGATTCTACCAAAGGGGTTTCTATAGCTTCCTTTTAAATTCTATTTAGTTATTATCTGTAAACAAAAGAAGCTGAGCTGGCCTGGTTTGGATTTGTATGAAAAATTATAATGAAATAATAAAACCAGTAAGCAATAAAGAAAGGAAATAACTGCTTTTAATGTTCTCTGTTAAATGTAATTGTGATATTTAGGAATCAATTTGCTTCTTTTTCTAATATTTGTTATTTCACTGATTAGCACAATGTGTAGCAAAGACAGAGAAGATGTCTTTTATCATCACAGATTTTATGGAAACTAATCTGCCTTTAATCTGGTTTTGCCAAATTATGCAGGTTTTTCTTGAAAAACTTGTATTTTAAGAATTTGAGCTGATTTAAGATCCAATTTATTGCAAAAGAAAAAGCATTCAGTTATGTTAGAGCTCCACTTCATCAAGACATATATACACAGTTTTCTTCGCTTTTTAAAAAAGAAAAACAATCGCCAAGACATGTCTTTGTTAAGGTACCCTGCTGGCAGCATATGGCAAAAGTACTGGCACCTTGCCTGGAAAGTGCAGCAAGAACTGATAGATCTGATCTCATTCTGTGGCCAGCAAGAAAAACAGACTACAGTGAAGGCCAGTCTTACAGTCTGCAACCATCAATTGCTTGGCAAGAAGCACAAGTTCCTGAAAACAGATGTGGGAAGGTGAACTTGCAAATCAGGAAAAAAAAGGAAAGATATTTTACCTTCCTAAGTGATGGCATAGCCCCCAGAACAGTCCCTGTTAGAGCTGGACCTTGTGTCATTGTGTGTCATGGTTTAACCCCAGCCAGCAACTAAGGACCACCCAGCCGCTTGCTCACAACCTGCCCCCTGCCCAGCCGGACAGGGAGGAGAATGGGAAAAAGGTAAAACCCATGGGTTGAGATAAGAACAGTTTAATAATTGAAATAAAGTAAAATACAGTAACAATAATAACAGTAACAATAATAGTAGTAATGAAAAGGGAGATAACAGAGAGGAATAAAGCCCAAGGAAAACCAGTGATGCACAACACAATTGCTCACCACCCGCTGACCGATGCCCAGCCAATCCCCAAGCAGCGATCAGCCTCTCCTGCCCAACTCCCTCCAGTTTATATATGGAGCATGACATAACGTTCTATGGTATGGAATATCCCTTTGGCTAGTTCCGGTCAGCTCTCCTGGCTGTGCTCCCTCCCAGCTTCTTGTGCACCTCCTCGCTGGCAGAGCGTGGGGAACTGAAAAGTCCTTGACTTAGGGTAAGCACTACTTAGCAACAACTGAAACACCAGTGTGTTATCAACATTCTTCTCATACTGAATCCAAAACGCAGCACTGTACCAGCTACTAGGAAGAAAATAAATTCTATCCCAGCTGAAACCAGGGCATTGTGTTTTATATGCTACTGAATAAATATTTCAAGGTTTAAATATTTAAGAAACAATAATGCTAATTTAGTATTTTACAGGTCAGTCTCAATTTAAAGTATTTCTTGAGAACTTGAGTCCTGCAGCTGCAGGACTTCTGAAAAAAAAGGAGATTTTCTTCCATATTGTCATATTGCTGAGCCAGACAATCAGAGTGATGACCTGTTCCATGTGAAAAAACAAAACACTGACTTTTTATTTATTTCTAAATTATTCAAAACCTAGCTTGGCAGTACTCAGTTTTGGAGGGTTTAGTGGTAGTAAGTGGAGAGGGAATCTACTGTAATTGTGACGGTTCATAAACCAGAGATCCTTAAGAGACTTGAACATCTCCAGTCCCAAATATGGGCAAGACTTACAGCTAGAAGATTCCATTCCATCTTTCATGAAGATATTTGTATGCTAAATACCATCCTACAGTGATGATCATTTTTATGCTATATTTTTTATGCCAGACATATTAACTACATGTATTACATTGTGACAATTATAGAGGGAAGCAGCAGAAACCCCGTATTTAAATTATTTAACATAAAATAGCATAATTTTAGAAAATAATAGAGGAGCTTTGAGAAGCTCTTTGTTAGTCTCTGAAATTTAGCAGGAACAACATTCTGATGTTGAAGATGGACCTTTCTTTGTCCTCTTAAATGTTTCAAAAGTTTTTTTTAATTAATTGTAAAAAGATTTCTATCCACTTCCTCATTCCCCTCCTCTTCCCATTCCCAGATAAGGAGAAAGGGACAAATAAGAGACCGTGGATTAAACTCTTTC
>NW_009633788.1:11192-21861 GCF_000690535.1 Cariama cristata
TACTTCTACTGGAAAGGGAAAGAAAACACAAAGAAAAAACATGAGACTATTGGGATTTTTCTCATCAAATACAGAATGGAATCAATTTCCAGATTGCTTTAAATATGTGTCAAACTTGGGAAATGCTGTAAAAATTAAAGTAGAAAAGTTCTTTTCAATTACGCTGACATGATTATAACTTTTTTTTTTTAACGAGAATGTCCAACCATAATGATGTCTCTCTTGTCACAATGATGGTATGGTGCAGTTTCACATTAAATCTGCCATCTTCTATTCTCAATACCTCTATCAAATTTTGCAATTATCCAACCACATAGTGAGACAGATTCTGATCTGACAGAAATCTACCCTACCAAGAAACCCTGTGGCTCCAAGACCAATTGATCCAGTGCAGGCCAGGGGCAGGGACACAGGTTGAGGAACACACAGGGAGAAAGGAAAGCGGGCACGCCGGCCCGGCTCACCAGCAGCCACATGTGACACACGCAGCTGGCGGTGGCTACGTGATCAGATCAGTCAGGCCTCTAGTGAGAGGGTACGATCCCATTGCCCCTCTCCCATTTGCTTCTCCTGGATGCTTTTTGCAACCACATCCTTTCTGCTAGCATTAGCAATGAGCTGGAATTGATCCAGATAAAAAATTTTCGTCTCTTTTGCACAGCCTCATGTGAACTGGTGCTGACACATGAGTAGCCAAGGGCAAAGGATGGATAAAACTGTCTCTCTGAGTAGCACTTCCGACTTACTGTGAATTAAAATGACTGTGTAACCTTGGCCTTAGTGATTCACTATGTCTTTTACTGTTCCATATAATAAAACCATAGCTGTCTGTGTTCTAACTACTATATATTTGTATTCTGTGACTCAAGGTGGCTTTAAAGAAAAAAGATTCGGGGAATCCATGGTACAGAGTCTTTTCTGTTGCCCCTCAAATGACTCTCCTCTCTCTCCCAGATTCTGTGGTCAGGAAACAGTATACCAGCAAGTTGATTTAAAACAACTATGACCTTGAAAATCATGCTTTCTTCTCTCCCAGATCAGATGGAGGAACGGAGAGGGAGAGACAGGGAGCAAAAATTCCCACTGTCCTGATTTGTTTCTTTAGAAGATGCAGTGTGGATTACTTCTTTTAAAACTCATTGCACTGGAATTTTCTGATTTTAAATCACGAGTCATTTCATTTTGGCCAAGTTTTAATCAAAGCTCGTTTTACCCTACAAACAAATATACTGAATCCAAGTTTGATAAGACAGATTGGTCTTTCAAAGACTTCCTTATTTTACTTTTAAAAAAAATTAGTTCACCTCTAGACTGGCCTCCTTACATGATTTTATTTTTTTTTAATTAGCAATGATTCTGCTGTGGAAAGGTTGTGTAAAATGTATCTCCTCTGAGATGTATTTTTGTCATGGGTATTACTTTTCAGAGCTCCAGCATTTTAAATTAAATTATGTTTGCAGAAGATATAAATTTTTACATTTATTCATTTCATCCACATCTGTTCTGCATTCCATGGAGAAAAGACAAGAGTACTGGGTACCTGAACACTTTAGGAGTACTGCGTGTGTTTGTTAAGAGAGCTCTTTCACACAAGTGTTAGCGTTCTGCTTATGTCTTCGTAAAAGGGATGGCAGCCTGAAGGAGGTGTTTCTTAAGGGCAAGTCCCAAAGATGAAAAACAGATGGGCAGAGACAGCATCAATGGAGTAACAACTCAAAGTATACAAGCTTGTAAGCTAGTCAGACTAATAGGTTAGCGAAAGACAGGAGTCAACTTTTTTGGACCAAGGATGTTCTGAAACAAGCAAGTAAACAAACAGAACATTCTGTTGTCTTCAATCTGATTTATTGTGCGATGTAAGATGAAAATAGCATTTCACAGAAAAAAATGAAAGGACTTTCTGAAACTCCTTTTCAATTGAGTTTGCTATCTCTTATGTTCTGCCTGTTCTCAAAGAAAGTTTTGGTGTCTTAGTACATACAAGAAAAAATGTCAAGATATGCTGTAGTTTTCCCCTTCACACTATTTTCACTTCAGTCTAGACTCCGCTGTTCAAATAAAGTAAGAAATTCCTGCTCAGAAATCTTATCACAGGTATATATTTCATGCAATTACACAATGTGAATCTTACAGATATGCCGTATATATCCTTCAAAGGAGGAAGATGGGCTCAGTCATGCATCAAAACATGCTATTATCCTTCTCCCATAAATTAAATAATACCATACCCTACATTTAAATGAAACTGTATTTAAAGAAAGGACAATATAGGAATACTACTTCTTGAAAACTGGTACATCACACAATTTTTAATAGAGTAGAAGTTTCCAAAAAACCACAAGTAAAACTCAAGAGTAGCCAAAGCAATTACTTTCATGCACTTTTTGACAAACCTTTTGTGATTTATTAAAGAGAGCTCATGGGATACTTTGTAGTCTTAGAAACAGAAAACTGAGTTTTGTACTAATCTAGATAAATGTATATACAGACAAAAAATGTCATTTCTCAAAATTTGTGGCAGACAAGTTAGAGTACAATGCAGCACTTCAATCTACATCCAGGCTAAAACATGGTCTACCTCCTTCCTCCCAAGTAGAGTGACTACAGTAGATTTATTTAGTGGCTAATACCCAGAAAGGGTGCAAGCTGGGACTGGATTTCATATTCCGCTATGCTAGAAATTATCTGCATAAAGCAGTAATTATTCAAGTGAATGTGATAATTGGAGATATTGTAATTGTAAAAGGGTGATGGCCTGGAGGTCCACTACTTGCTTCTTTCAAGAACCTGGCACTATGCCCTTCCAAGCAGATTTTGTTTATGTCTAAATTGTACTTCAGGTGGCAAAGCCAGGAAAAGGTTTAAACCACGGTCAAGATACCAGTAGTTTATCCTCAGTTATAAATGCCACTGTCTGCAAAATCAGACTGCTTACAAAACCGATCAGCCCTTGCAGTGTCTTGACATCATAACCCTTGAAGGAGTAACCCCAAGACTGTTTTTGCAGCGTGAACCATGTGAGAACAGCAAGAAACGGACATTATTAGATGTTCTGCACAAGCTGTCGAGGTCTTGCCAGGTTCATACCAGGATACTGCAGGTATCTTGGTTTTGCTCTGAAGGGTAATGAAAACATGAAGTTTATCCAGTAACATCTGAAATGCAATTGAAGTCTATCCCTGTGCATCAGCTTGCATCTCTAGTGATTTTGGCAAGGGCCAAGGATGACATCCTGAAAGAGTGATTTATTCTAGCTCTACTTTAGATTGCCTCTGTGAGCTGCCTGTATCTTTCTATTGGCTTCAGAAGGGAGACTTGCTTAACTAAACCCCTAATTTTTGCATTTCTAAAGTTTTGGGAAGTGTATTGCCCCCACAGCACTGTAATTCACTGAAACACACGCAACACATGCTCCACATTCATGCTTTTCAGATGGCTCTGTGTTACCTAACAGCATCAGGATCTGCAACATAATTCAAAGACTCCTAAAGTAATCAATAACAGTTCTGTCATCTGGTATTAGCAGTTGGATTGACATGTCTCTTCTTGCCGCAATGCATAAAACGTACCAGATTTCTAAACTACCTGCAAAACATTCTTTTGGAGTTTTATTCAGTAAACCTTTCTAATTTGCAAACATTAACCTTCCTCTAAAAACTACAACAGAAAAGAAGGGCAAATAATGTTTCCTCTGGAAAGTACATGAATAACACTCTTACTTCCACAGTAGCAGTATCTGTCCTGTTCATAAATCGCAAGAATCTTTCTTTACCCTTTCCATAAAGCAAAGCAAAGCATACAACTCACGTTAGTGGAAGACAGATGAGATTTTCTCCAGCCTAGGTTTGTGGAAAATAGCTTGATCAGAATTATGTCTCATCCTGTCCTCTAAAGGCTCTATCACTGTCTTAAATGAGAACAAGTTTTGGCTTATTGAAACTGTTAGATTTGGGAGCCTTATTCTTTCTATAAATTGTGTTTCCATTAAAATACTGACATTCTCCATTAAAGAAAAAAATACAGAAAAATAAATTAGAACACAAAATCTATTTATACTTTTCTAACTATGTAATCCTTTGCTGGCACAGCTTGTGCAGGTAATGCCACAGCAATAAGACTATACTTTGTAAAGATATGCTGTTTTCATGTTTCTTTGTTAACATTGTATTGTTCTCTTTAATGCTTGGAATACATAGTGAACATGAGGTCTTATATATCATTCCTTACAGCTGTTGCACAGTCGATCATAGGTTTGTTTTGTTTGGGTTTTTTTGTATTTTTACATTTCAGAAGCTGCTTACAAGCAGTTCCCAGACTGTCTGCTTGAGTCATTTCTGTGGCAGCTGCATCAGTTTCTCCTAAGCAGCAGTATGTCCTGGAAAGGACTGTCAATACCACATTATTCTTTTCCAGTAAAGAACAGCTTTATTCAGAGAGCAAACTGTGATCAGATTATTATAAATAATTAGCCAGTAACTGATGAAATATACTATTTTTTGGTAGCATGAACCTGACTGTCATGCCAGCCCTGGAAATCCATGGCTTGTCTCAGCCAGTGTAGATTCCCAGCATAAAAAAAAAAAAATCAGCTGAGAGTTGAGTAAACTTTGGTAAAAGTACAAGCAAACAAAAGATTAATCAAAGGCTAACTTAAATTTTGAACATCAGAGCAGAGAACTTGTAAGGACTATCTATTTCTTCCCCAGCATATGTAAAAGAAATGGCACAGAATGGTCCTGGAAGCATTATTCAAGTGTGCTCCTCCTTACTCCATTGTAGAAACTAAAAAGCATCCTTTAACCTCCTGTATTAAGATGAAAGATCAAAAACCATAAGACAATTATAGGCATTAGAAACAGAAGCAGTTTTAGTCTGTCTCTAACAAGTTGTTAAATAGTTGAAGCAGCACCTAGTTAAAAACAGTTCCAGGTACCAGTCCTGTTTACATTTTTAGTGAAGATTTTGACTTTCTATTGAGCCATTAAACTTATCTTTTATTTCTCGAGTTCAGATGGTTTTTCAAATCAAACACAAGAGCAGCTTACAGGGAAATACCATCTATGGATGCAATTGCAGGAAAGAGATTATCTGTAAAAGGGCACTGCATCAGCTAATTTTTTAGGGAGATATTCCAATAACTTCTTGTGCGTCTTCTGGTCAGGTTCAAGCCTCCCAGTCAGGTGCAAGCTGTGTGGGGCCTGTACTTCTGCATCCTAACTTTTGGCAGATTATATAATTTAAAACAAAACATATTTTAAATATAAAGACCAGCTGTTTCATTCGCTCTCTTGAACCTAGAGAGTAAGCAGGGACCACAATTTAGTTCCTTTTAAGTGTTTGTTTCTACGCTGTTCTGCTTTTGCCATGTCATTCTCTTTCTTGCTTTCTGTTCCTAATAGTCACCGAATGATACCGCATTTAAAAAAAAATGTATATTTTATAAATGCTGGTATTTAAAACCTGAGTAGTTTCATCCATTTTGGAATGTCTCACTACTCTTACACATCTCTACTTCTGTTTTTGTCCCATAGCTACTGAAGTCTTTCAACCGAAATGTTTTATTTTCAGTAGGCTAAGAAGAACTCTTGCTGGTGACAGGTGCTTCAACCTGTTTGCTCCTGAGGGACCTGTTACCTGAGGTGCTTCCCACTGTCTCAGCCCATGCTGCTCCAAAATCTCTAAAGAGAATGAACCAACCCAGATTTGAATCTGTTAACTGACAGGTAAAAAACCTCAACATTTCATTATGAACAAGCCATATAGCCACTTGGTTCCCTGTGGAACACACACTTTAATAGGTTTTCTAGGCAAGGAATGGATAAAAGCATTTTTATGCTAAGAAATGTCCTGCCCAGTGATTCTTTTTATACTCTGTATGGACAAAGAAAGAACTTCCCTCTAGATCTTTTCTGCGGTTTCACCAATAAAAACTTATGATAGCTGAGGAACTGGGATTTTATAAAAATTAAGTTCAAAATTATGTTCAAAATTTTAAATCTTGTAAATATATCCACATTTTGCCAGAAGATGCTCAAATTCAGGAAGGAAAGATTAATGCAATTTCACTTTTGCTAAACAGCACATATTCACTCTCTTCCTGTAAAAGCATTATTTATTTTCATTTAAAAATAAGAGCCTTTATTTTAAAGTAAGGATTTATTAGCTTTTAAGTAGTTATAACTACTTTAATGCTACAGCAGTCTATATAGCTCTACATTAATAAAAGTGTAATATTACAGAAGTTCTGTACATTAGGGCTAATATCTTTAACTTTAAAAATAGCACTGTAAAAAGCCAGGACACAATTTGTATTTATAATATAAATGAATAATCCTAAGTTTCATTTATAAATGAAAGTACATAAACGAAAGTGAACTAAAAAAAAGTTTTTCTGTCTTAATATTATTCTTTGACTCACTGAGCAGATTATAAACTCTAGAAAACTATTATTCCCTTAGTAATAGAACATACAACCACTGTTGCCAAGTTTTTTCTTTTCCAGATCTCTAGCATCCCTATTTAACAGAAATTTTGCTTATATGGTTTCTAGCAGGATATGCTGCATAACATGTCTTTATATCACTCATTCTAACAGCAATCAGGTATTTTTTAATAAAATAATAATCTGTAATGCTAAGATTATTGTGTACTTTCAATGGATGTATGGAGAGAAGAAACTTTGTCAACTCATACTTTTGACAGACAGAAGTGAGAGAATAATATTTCTGTACCATATATTTCAGTACCATTTGTTATTTGTTTCTTCATTATATTTTGTTACTTTGTTAGTATTCAAGATTTCCAGTAGCTGTTTTCCTTTCACCACTGCTCTCTCAAATGCTACAAATATTTTTGTTGTAGTTAAAAAAAAAAAAAGTCTGTATCTGTAATTTTTTTCTTTCAGATTTTATTATTTGTAAACATAACATTTAACTAACTGTAACACACTGAAATTCGTAGACTTTTTTTTTGTAGAGCTGTTATAATATTTACAATGTTTACACTTAACGGAAGATTTTATCACAAGATGCTATATTGTGATGTTACTGCCCCTACACATCCACCTCAGTTCCCTAAGTTCCCTTACTGCCCTTAGACCAGGGCTGCAAGAATATGCAGCAACTCCATTTCATACTGTTAAAACCAAATGTAAGTCAGACTTTAAGGAAGATGTGAACAGACTACTCCAAATGGGTTTGGCAGAGGTGTGCATACATATATCCTGTTCTGCTGTTCCTCCCTGCTAAGTGCAGACAAAGGAGCAGAAGGACTTACAACAGAGGGAACAGACATACAAACAGGAACACAAAAACATTAAGAAAAAAAAATCACAAACCACAAAAAAAATCACAAAAATCTCTGTGTATTTGTTGCACGTAAACCAGGACTTATATTTACAGTTTTACTTTTTTTTTTCCCCCCAAAGTTTTTAAATACATTTTGCTTTCCTAGAATTCCTTTCTCTGCTAGCAACTATTT
Organism: Cariama cristata; assembly: GCF_000690535.1. Taxonomy (NCBI): domain Eukaryota; kingdom Metazoa; phylum Chordata; class Aves; order Cariamiformes; family Cariamidae; genus Cariama; species Cariama cristata. The sequence continues at coordinate 18,672 of NW_009633788.1, forward strand.
CTAAAAGTCTTTGCCTTTTTACCAAAACTGGTAAGTCCTACAGAAAATCCTCAGTTTATACATTGTTCTCATTAACAGAGAAATGTCCTGATGATATAGGACAATTCACAATTAATTTAGTTTCTTGATCTTTGACCAACTGGAACACCTCCAAATCTAGTTGTCTTTCCTTCCTATTTTCCTCCAATTAAAATATGTAACTTCAAAGTGACTATAATTATGTCTCTGTTGATTTTTTTTAATCGAATGATTCTGTCAAACCTTAAGAGTGCAATTCTTCAAATAACCTCTGATTTTATTATGACTTCGTATTCCTATTGTTCATTGCTTTTAAAAACTGATTTAAAATCGATTTAAAATCAATTGCTTTTAATATAAAAAAATGAAGTATACCATAACTGATGTTAAACACACTAGAAATCTGTGGATATATAATTCATAATAACAGGTAAGGTTTAGGGAAGAAAGGCTTTAGAAACAGGAAGGCCACCGAATTTGAAAACAAAGCATCTGGAATAGAAGAAAAGTTTCTGAAACCAAACTCAAATGAACCTAAGGCTAGGAACAAGATATGATAGCAGTCAAAGAGGTACAAGTGAGAGACAGAAGGTGTGAGGTGAGGCTGTACGGGAGAACAAAAGAAAAGAGGAAAAAATAAATGATAAAGCACCAGAATAACCCGAGGACTTGATTTTCAGCAGTGCTGAGCACTACTGCAAATCTAGCCCCTTAGTTCTTAATGGACCGGTTCATCACAAAACCTTGCCAAAATACCTGAAGGATTTATGGATTCACTTATTTAAAAAGCAGAAACCTACAAAAAAATAACTTTACTCAGAATAAAAGAAGTTACTAGTCGAACTAAAGCATCATAAATTCAATTGTCAGGTGTGAACACAAAGATACCAAACTTTAAGAGGAAATAAATGTGTTTACTTTCAGCTTGAGTAGCTAAGCGACAGATAAGAGAGTGGTAAAATTCTCTACCTTTATCTAGTGTTCACTCTCTTTAAGGGAATGGATGGATTCTTGATGAGTAATAGAAAATTGTTACTCTTCAAGTATGGCCAATATATTGACAGCATAACTATAAATTAAACATACAATTTATAGAACTATAGCATAGTTTAAACACACAAACATGGCAGCTAAGTAGGTATTTCTAGGAACCACGGCTCCACCATCAAGTCACCATGGAGTGACTTGAATTCATACTCAGAATTTCACCAAGCCAAGCAATTGAGAGATTGCATTTTTAGCGATGCTTGCACTGGGTGCTCTTTAAGAATATTAACTCACACTTTCTAAAATTATAATGTCTGTTTTCACACTTCAATTTTTTGTCTATAAAATTCATTAACATACACAAAAGTCTAAGTAACATAAATAGTAAGACATGTATATGAACAATGAACCAGCTGAGCCATACAGGCCCAGGCAATAAAAGCTGATGTACACAACGGTTAAAATTTATGAAAGCTCATAAAATGCATGAAAAATTTTGCAAATTGATCAGGTACTATGCCTCTGTTTAAATTCATAAAAGCACAAGAAGCCAGCAAAAATATCAATCATTAGGAAAAAAAATATACTGAGAAGCATATAAAAATCATGACGTATTTCATAAAAATAGGTGCCCAAGACATGCCTAGTGGAAATAAAGTATCTCTGACAGCCTTCCCTGAGTAGCGTAGAAACTCAAAGTCTCTGTATTTCTGCCACTTAGCCTTACGTCGGCTATGCAGAAGAAAGCAGACTGTTTCAATCTGAAGCGAGTTTTGCTGAGCAGCCCCACATGGTTACTGGCTACCCATCTACCCTTTGGTCTCTCCCTGGTTATCCTGCAGCTGCTTCGGCAAATGGTATTTCGTGTGCTCCAAATATACGGTGAAAAGTCCAACTCTGTACTAGAGGGTGAGTGGCATAACCTTCCAAGTTACTCTTGGAGGTTTCAGGTATTTCTCCCTTCTAAAAGAAATAGCAGTGATACTATTATTTTCAATACTTTCAATTTGGAAAAAATGGAAAAATACTGTCCTCACCACATAATGTATACTGAAACAGTTAGCAGGCTCTTGGAGCACAGTAACTATGCTCCTTTTCTGTTTATCAACTCTGAAACAAATGAGGGAGACAACTAATAGGACTGCATTGCTCCAAAGAAAACATTGTTGTAATTTTTCTGGTGTCATCCAATTACTTGAGAAATGTATTTGTACAAGTTACTGAACATGACCAACTGCCAGCATTTTTGTCTTGTCCATGATTATCTGTTAGCTAGATTAAACTGGCTCTAGCAAACTGAAAAAGGTTGGATTATGGAATAATAAACAAGGAATATGATTTTTTTTAGAATTTATTGTGACAGGATCAATTTGAGACAATTCTTGAAAATAAGCAGAAGCCAGTTTGTGGAACTAGTAGGTGAAATAAAAGACATCTGTTTGCTTAAATACGTTTATTCCCTGCCACTTCATTATTTTTTACTTCAAAATTTTACTTTGATATACATTCACACAAACCATTAGCATTCATGTAAAGTTATTCTGCTTCTAACCTAGGAAAGGGACTCTTTTGTCTTAGGTTAGCAGCATGCTGATATTCCCTCTACCTAAAAATGAACTTAGTGACTAGGTGCAAACTTACCTTTTGGGTTACCCTTTATGAAAGAAGTCATACATCAAAGTGGCTGGTGATCCTACCCAAAGATAGCCATTAGTTTCCCAGTTCTGTATAAAATAAGATATACAGCAATGGAGGCCAAACTAGGGCAGCATTTGGACACACACTGTATTATACAGTAAGTAGCCCTGTTGCTCATTTAGAATTACCAAACAAGAAAACATAAGGAAGTCGAACCCAACCTTGCCCAAAATACAAAACATTTCATTATAAACCTCTCTGCCAAAGATATTTTTCTGTGTATCATGTACATTAAACTCGAAAATCAAAGGTCTCTGAACACTGCGTATGCACCCAACTTCTGCCACTCTGGCTGCAGCAGAATAATTAACTTGGTAGTTTTATGATGGATTTCATTCTTTTATCTTTTTCAAGACAATGAAACCCTAACTCTCTTGTTTCACCTTTAAACCACCCTCTCAACCTTTAACCCGGGTGATGGTAAAGACAGACCTCCACAGTGAGGTTTGCCTCGCAGGGAAGGCGAAGGCGGGGGCGCGCCTGGGCG
>NW_009633789.1:0-23654 GCF_000690535.1 Cariama cristata
AGCTCCATTCACTAGCACTCTCTGGGCACGGCCCATTACAGTCTGGGACTTGACCCATTACAGTCATTGTTCTCTTAATAATGATAGTTTAAGAGTGCAGAAAATACTGCGATTTACTGTGGAGTAACTGAAGTATCCTACAGCCCTATTTTCATGATTCTCTGTAGTTCTAGGTACAGTTGCTCTGGTCTGACAAAACAGAATGGGTTTAGGCTGTCATTATCCTATGAGCAAGAGAATAGGCTTCAGTACATACAGCAAGTAGCTGTTTTCAAAAGATGAATTTTAACTCAAGAGTGACTTTAATGAACTTCAATTTCTGGACATGTATGTGTTTGCAACCTAGACAGTGGCTTTTAGCATTGATATTTTCTCTCTCATCAGTTAAATAACAGGTTAGTTAATCAAGACTGTGTTAAGGAATCTCACATATAATGTTGTCACTGAGAAAACAGTGAGCTAAGTTCTCATCCTCTCCTTTCTTCTGACATGAAATAACTTTCCAGACAGTGCCTGTTGCTTTGATTTGCCATGTCAGCATTTTCCTCTTAGGAACAGAGAAAGTAGTGAAGAGAGAAAGGTAGGTTTGTCTATGAGGACTAAATGGCAAATATGTTATTTTAATATCAGAAAGTTTTTCTGAAAGCATACAAAATCATATGTACTGCATCTAGAGATGGAAATGGTCTCTCTATAAAGAGGATAAGAGGATAAGAGGATAAGAGGATAAGAGGATAAAAGGAAACGGTCAAGTAGGACAAGAGGAAACAGTCTCAAGTTGCGCCAGGGGAGGTTCAGGCCCGACACTAGAAAGAACTTCTTCACTGTTAGAGTTGTTAAGCATTGGAACAGGCTCCCCAGGGAAGTGGTGGAGTCACCATCCCTGGAGGTGTTCAAAAAACGTTTAGATGTGGCTTTTCAAGACACTGTTTAGCGGGCATGGTGGCATCAGGTATACAGTTGGACTTGATGATCTTTGAGGTCTCTTCCAACCTAATGATTCTATGATTCTATGATTAAAGGATATCCCAGGTAGTTAGTATAGAAAAACAGAAATAATGAGGTCAAATTACATGACACAACACACAACATTATAAAATGTCTACCTTACGGATACTTGAAACACGTAGAAAAACCTACACTAACCTCTTGTTTAGCAGAATATATGTGAAGTCAAAATATTTATCACCTGTAAGCATCTTGAATTACACTCTTGTTTTCATCATGGCAGCTGATCTGGATCAGCTGCTGCAGAATGCAGGCTAGTGGTGGTTCACTGGCTCACGTCTGAACAGTGGACCTGGGAGTGCTTCCCAGTCTTAGGCCTTTGTGTCCAGCTGAACTGCTCCTGTTGGAGTGTTCACTGCTTCCAGAGGAGGGTGTGCTCCACAATGGTCCCCAGGCTTGGCAAATTTTCCTGGGCTGGAGACATAATCCATAGGGCTCCTGGATAAATGTAAATAAATCCTCCTGACCAGGAAAAGAACTCATCCTAATTCTTAATGTTAAAAAGGCTAAACCCTCTTTGATGAAGTCTGGTTTATTCTGTTCTTCCTTTTTTTGTTTTTCCTATAGTAAACCTTCATGGTGCCATAGCATTTGTTAAGGAACGAGCTTAGCAGTCATAAATCTCTTTTGATGGACAACCAGTGGCAACTAACAGATTAAATTAAAATTAGTATATTCATCCTGAGGTTTCTCAGTTAGAAGTTATCTCAGTTTCGCTTAAGGAATAATTTAATTACAGTATTTAATATGAGGCAAAAATCTCTGTGTCCATGTCTGCGTCCAAGTCTGTGTCCATGTCTGTGCCTCTGTCTCTGTGTGTGTGTGTATTCCATGGAGTAGGAAGTACCTTATGCAAACAAAGAAAATCAAAACCACCACCACCAAAAGATATTTTTTCTATTTCCGTTATTGGTTGATTTAAGAAGTAGTTCTGTTATTTTGATTATTAGAGTCAGTAACTGTACTTTAAATTAGTATTTTGACTCTGCAGACAGAACTATAGTTAGTCCAAAAGACAAGTGAACTAAGCACGCAGATTTGTGTAACACAACTTTCTGTGAAATTGTATAAATGTGATTTCAAACCAGCAGAGTTTATAGATATTTGTCTGTTGGCATCACACAAGATATGGCAAAACTGGCAACTATAAAGAAGTCAAAGATTTTCTTTTTATAAGTAAAAGGGAAAAAAAAAGTTTTAATTTAGTTTAATTGTTTTAGATATGGGCAATGTATTTTGATAACTCAGGTAGTCTACTCGATTAGTGTAGCTATCTGTTTTATGATTTAATTTTCAGTACTTCAAACATGTTTACAGTTTAAAATCTGATTTTTAGCCCAAGATTTCTTCAGTCCACAGAAACTGTGGGATGAGGCACAGTCCAGTTTACTTCTTACCAATCAATAGGAACTGTGCTATTCAGTTTCAGATGGAAATTCTTATAAAATCATTAGACAATATGTTTGTAACAGGCTATCAGTAAATTACACAGAGGGATTTTATAAGGACTGTTACCATCTTAAAGATACATTTAAGATGGCAGCAAACAATTACATATATTGACTGTTCCTACTGTTGGGTTTGTTGACATACTCATGAAGATTTGTGAAAATTATGCCCAAAATTTAGTTTCTGTGGATTCCTGAGTAAAGCACAACACTGTATAGAACTCTCAGGTCTTAGTAATGATGTACATTTATTAGCATCACATAATTTTATCAGCAAAACTAAGTCTGAAATGAGTCCTTAAGAGCAGATCTGTCTGGAAAATAACTTTGAGAGTTGTTGTGAAGCTGCATACTTAGGACATTCAGGGGAAGACAGTCTGATTCACAAATTCTGAGGAAGAAGCAGGAACATTTCTTTCCCATGTAGAGTTTCTGCCAGAGATAAGGAAAATACAGGCAGTAGTCCTATGGTGAATCTGAGATACTCGTTTATTAATTAGAGCAAGTAAATGCGACTTTTGGACTCTGGAATACCGCTGAATCTAGAAAGTGATGTCTTGCATTTCAATACTAAAATAAGCCTTTTGTCTGGACTTCTCTGCAACATCAGTTTTAAAACAAAGGATTGGGAGAGAAAAATAACTTTATACCTAGGAAAAACACACTAAATTTAACAGCAAAGAGCATGTAAAAGACTGCATTTTTGTCCTCTAGAAGTTCTATTTACATGATCAAGAATACTTGGATTTTTTTTTTGATCTTTGGCTTTTTAGCAGAACTGGTGGTGAAATGCAACCAAGGTAGCATAGTGAAATTCAGTCTGACTGGAATTCATGGTGTTTTGACTCCTGAAAAAACAAATAGCCAAATATTGAGACCCTCTATTTTGACTTCTGTATTCTAGGAAGTTTTGTCACCTAAATACTGTCTTTTCTTACTGATATTAGTAACTTGTCATCTATTCACATGATAGAGGTTTAGGAGTTAAGGAGCTGTGGTGGCCTGACCTTGGCTGACTGTCAGACTCCCAACCAGCTGCTCTCTCATTCCCCTGCCTCAACAGGACAGGGAGAGAAAATAAGATTAAAAAGCCTGTGAGTGAAGATAAAGACAAGGAGATCACTTACAAGTAACTGTCATGGACAAAGCAGACTTGACTTGAAGAAAAGTAACTTACTTTTTTGGCAGTTAAAATAGAGTTGGATGGTAAGAAACAAAGAGAAAAAACTAAAACACCTTCCTCCTCCTCCCCTTCTGCCCAGGTTCAACTTCACTTCTTCATTCCCCACCTCATTCCTGGTACAGGGGGATAAGGAATAGGATTTGGGGTCAGTCCATAACAACTCCTCTCTTCTGCTCCTTACTCCTCATGCTTTCTCCCTGCTCCAGTTTTGGTCCTTTCCACAAGCTGTGGCTCTTGAGGGTAAACTTGCTCCTGAGTGGGTCCTCCACTGGCTGCAAAGATGGGTCTCTGCTCTGGTACGGTCGTCTCCACAGGCAGTGGGGGAATATGTGCTTCAGCATCTGGAGCATCTCTTCCCCCTCCTTCTCTACCTTGGTGTCCCCAGGCCTGTTCCTTGCACTTTTCCCCCTTTGCTCCTCTCTGATATGCAGCATTTTTGCCCTTTCTTAAATCTGTTTTCACAGAGGCAGCACCATCTTGGCTGAGAGGCTCAGCTGTGCCCTGCAGGGGGTCTGTTGGAGTTGACAGGAGCCAGCTGTGTCTGGCATGGGGCCGCCCTGTTCCCTCTTCCCAGAAATCACCCCTGCAACCCTCCTCTGCCAGCACCTGGGCATGGACATCCAGTACAGGGATTAAGCATATGTTATGGATATTGAGAACTCTGATTCCCAAATTATCAAAGTCTCTCTGCTCTTCACTTTCCTGTCTTCTCCACCTCCCTCTTTAAAAGCAACAACCTAAGTCAGATTTACACAGCCAGCCTGCACAGCACAGTATAAGGATTAAGATGGAGTAGGGAACAAGTACTGGCAGGAAACCATAAGGATGTCAGATGGAAAGAGAGTTTAGAAAACTGGAGCCCACAGTGAACAAATAACTCAGAGGCAGTACAGCATGGGGAAGAGTTTAGGTGTCGGGTGTGGCGGGGCCGTTGCTATTTCCATGTGAGTCATTAGGCTATGTTGTGTCTCTTAAGTGTATTGATAAAATGATACTGATACTGTGCTTACTGCTCCTATTGGTTATTCCTTCGTCCTTGTCAATCTTATAGTCATCCCTGTTCAGCTATGGGATGTGGTATCATGCATGGCTTTATTCATACATAATAAAGGACATCATAAGGGAACTGAAAGAGTCACCAACAAAGACAATCCACTGTCTGGATCCGTGGATGTTATCGCCCACCAGAGGACACTTTTTGAGCTGTAGAGGTAACAGTTATCCCCATAAATGCTGAACTGTAATCTTTATGTGTTTCATTATGACCTGTACATAAGTTCTCTGATCCACGTGTTCTTTAGCTTCCTTCAGTCACTTTCTACTGAGGATCCTGAAACTACCAGCCATCTTGAAAAAATATGTTGTATGGTTTTTGAATGTTATACTGAATTTTTGTATTTTGTATGAGGTTAGCACATTCTCTCTTCTTTAAGGAGACAGCATATTTAAAAATTTTATTTTCATATAACTTTCATTTAGTCTTTCATTTAATGCTCTGTGTTACACTGTATGTTCCTAACAGGAATTTATTAGCAACCTTTTCACAGTCTGCGCAAAACAGTCAAACAGACTTTCTGTAACCTAAATTATGTGCTAATCAAGAAGGTTCCTGCACTTTGACTCCTAAATTAAATTTACCAGGAAGATCATTTAACACTGTTAATTCCTGATTTTTTTGAAAGGAGGTTGTCTCTTTCAAAGAGGAACTAACCTTTAACCAACATATTCCATTCTGCTTATCCTCTTGCTACCCTGGAGAAGGGGTACCTCATTCACCATGGCTGAGACTAGTATAATTCTCTTTTGTGCAGGTTCCTTTGCATTTGAAGCTGTTCACTTGTGAAATGTTGATCTCTTTCCTGACAGCTTCTGAATGCCAGCTAACCACACAAAGAGGGATCTCAGTAACATTGTCTTAGCCTGTTTATAGGCTCTAAAAGACAGCCATGAAATAGGTCATATACAGGCTAAATCCTTTGTTGTAATTGTTGCCCTCATGGAGAAAAACATTTTAATTTGATATTAAAGTCCAGTTTAATTTAGTCTGCAAACAGAAATACCATTATGTGTTAATGAGGTTGTGTCATTACTCTACGGCATTGCTATAGGCAGAATTAAGATTTTCATTTATCTAAGGATTTCCATAGCTTCACTTTTTTGTTTGGTTTACTTTTACAGCATACATCTATATTTCTTGGACTTGTAAAATTTCGGAAAATAATTAGACTATTGTTTTATAGTTTTACTTCAAAATTCTGAGAGTATAGTTTTTAGAGAGACACAGATTTGAGGTTTTAAATAGCTGGAGTTCAGGTGAATAAACCAAGCAGGTAGGAATAAAATCAGCGTTCACAATTTCTCTTAAAGCCTAGCAGATATTTAGCATGGTAAGAGTGAGGAACATACATGAGTGTTTGGGCATTGTGCTCCCAGATGTTACTATCTGTTAGCAGCAGCAGCTGCTCGAAAAGGGGGCGGCAGAGAGTTCGCTGGCATCAGCGGGAGGGGTATCGCAAACAGAGAGATTGGGCTTGCTTTCCCTTGTGTGTGCATGAAGCAAAATAAATGGCTGTGTAGATTGATTTAAATCCCAGAAGAGTGTCTGAAGCAAAGAGACTCAGCTGAGCTGCTTGTCTGGCTGAGAGGAAGAGGTGGTATCTGAGCGGTACTTGAAGCCCTTTCTCTCAGTATTATTGTTACACAGAGCATTTATTAACTAAATCTGCCTCATTGCTGTCAAAATTAGCATGCTTACTCATGCTTCTGAAATTCTCCATGCTCTCCCTCAGGGAAAGGAGATAGAATTACGTGATATGTGTAAACAGGGATTAATTTAATCTTCAGCCAAATCCACACATTGCCATGCAACTGAAGTTTGCATAGGATTATGAAGGCTATATAATTAGATACAGTTAGACATCTTGCTTTTTTAAGCTACATATATTCCTAGTTTTTTTTTTTTTTTTAAATTAATTCATCATATCTCCTGATTCAACATTAAAAAGAGATTAAGAAAAAAATCAAGTTTACATTATATTGCCTATACAACAAGAAGAAAAGTTACCTGGCATCTAGGAAAGGGAGTAGATTTGATGTGATTCTAAAAGACACCTCAGTCCTTTCTGCAAAATGACAATTGTCTTGCATAGGGACATACACTGAAACAATGTTCATAACTTGGGATATCTTGCTTGTTTTGATTCCCAGCACAGTTCATCACTTGATTGAATGACATTTATACTGCAAGAGTTTATGAACTCCTGAATGGAGGAATGAAAAAAATCCCAAACAAAATCGTTCCCTGCACTGCCTGCCAAAACGAAAAAGCAAACATACTCTTCACATGCTACAAGAGGCTGAAAAAAACCTCAGAGTATCACATGTGATAGTCTGCTGTACTTTAGACTAAGTGATTTCCATCTTTATTTTAAACTACATTTGGCTTTCTTCTTTAAGAAAAGAAAATAATAGCATACATTTGTTTTGATACAATTTTGACTTAGAATTATCATAAATTTTAAACAACGGAATGTCATTCATCTTATCTCCAAATACCAGAAATCCTTCAGATTTCAGACATAAGTATGATATCTCCATGACATCTAAATTGCTGAGAAAGCCAAACATAAAATAGAAAAGAAACTCCAACATATTACATTCTAGTCTTAGATTTAGACTAGAAGAAATCAATTTTTTACGTTATAGAATTTCTTTATAGAATTTCTTCTATCTATGTTCCATATCTTCTTCTAGAATAATATGTGTGTTATTAGCAAAGGAAATTAAGATGAGTTTTCTTGAGAATTCTTGTCAAAACATTATTAAATATTTTATTGTCTATATGTTTCCACAGTACCTACAGTACTTATGTTATCTCCTGAAACTTGTGGGTCAAGATGCAGTTTCTTACAACAGAACACCATGTTAGTAATCATGTAACAGAGGAAAATTCATCTGCCTGATATCTGGCCTTGAATTCTAGGATTAGTATTAAAACTATCATATTACTGATAAAACTAGTCTTGAGAAGGAGTGAGACTAAGACATGTGAAATCCAAATGTAACACCTCAATTAAAAGAAATGAAGTAATTTAGGATTTAGGCCTGACCCTCCTAAAATTAACGAAAAAAATTTCTCTGACTTCTATTGAAAGTAAGAAAAAGCTCATATTCTTTTATTGCTTTACTTGTAACTGCAGTTTCATTAGTCTGAACTCAGCACAAATGTGGAAGCAATCTGTAATTAAATAAATACAGATAAATTAAAAATGCGATAATGTACTTTCTGTATTTTTCATAAGTAGATTGTGCATGGCATTGATAATCTGCATTTTAGATGAAGAACATGAAATTGATCTAACTTGCCAATTGGGAAAGTGTCTATTTTGACATCACTTAGGAAATTTATTAATAAATACAGTGAAAGTAAGGAAGTATTGTAGAACAACTGTACAGTAGGTAAAGATCTTGTAAGAAGCAGGTTTGGGCTAGAGTTATTTGTATTACTAAAGAAGTTGGTCATGGGACTAGTTTCATTTACTGTTTTCACAAATATCAAGTGGAAGTGCTCTAGTGAATCTTGGAAGATGTCAAGAAGGAAACAGCTTGAATTCCGTGGAGGACTGAGACAAAGACTTGAGGGAGCCTGCAGACAACAGAAATAAAAACTAGATGAAATTAAGCAGTACAAAATGCAAAATTCCATTCTTTGTGACTAATAAAAAATTATTCCAGAAGCTGGAAGCTCATCAGTTACAAATGTCAGAGAAGAAAGCACAGCTACATTAATCAAACGCAGAATGATTGAAGCACTAATAAGAAAATGGCAATTGTAGTCCTAAACTGTCTCAGGTAAGATATTTCCAGCAAACACATGGAAGTATTAAAGCCGTTCTACAAAATACTGAGGAGACATAATTTTAAATACTACATTCAAGAAAGTTTAATTCAATCTCAGTTGATGAGGGGAAAGAGAACCTACTGGAAAGTGAAAGAACACAGCTTGTTTAGGCTAGCAAAACAAAAGCTAAGAAGGAATATAACAGATGTTTATAAATACAATTGGAAGGATAAATAAACTCTGAATAGATTGAAACTGGGACTTTTATAACCCTCAGGGGAATGAGATTCTGAAGCAATCTTTCAGTAAAAGTAGGGAGAATGAGACACAAAACTTCTTTTAAAAGGTAATAATTAAACAGAAGTAGAGACTGTGATTGCCTGTGGTATCAAAGGACTTGAACTGATGACCTAGGAAGTCTCCTCCAGGCCTGTGTTTTTGCACTGAGCAATCATACCAGAGAAAATAAATACCCCCTGTCAGACAAGGTTTAGTGTGAATGTCAAGGAACACATGGTAAATTTCAGTAGCAGATTCACAGTCTATATATTACTTAGTCAAGCACTGGTCTAGAGAGAAGAACTTTAAAATAAATAGCTGTAATCTAAAAAAATATATTTAAATAATATATAATAATATCATATAATAAATAAATATATACACTTGAAATAATTTTTTAAAAAAGGGAAAAAGAACAAAGAACCTCACCTGCCTCCTGATCCCAAGGTTTCCATACCAAAATTAATAAATGGAGAGACTATTCTGACATTTGAATGTTTTTCACTAAGTATGACAATGAAGACTACAGTTCTGCTCTCTATAGGCATTCAACCCACCTTGTATGCAAAGTAGATTCCAGCACAGAGAACAGAGTGGATTGATGTCCTGTTCCCTGATCTGCCTCTTACTCTGGACAATGCTTTTGACTTTTTATAGACTCTGTTTTGTCCCATATGTGTCCCATGTATGCTTACATGTGTTGAATACGTCTCTCAGGCTTAAATGAGTCTATTGAGAAACTCTCGTGAATGTCTTCAGGATATAGAGACAGAAGATACATCTGTCAGTGGAGGCCTTTTCAGCTTTGATGATAGCTTGTTGCAAAAAAGAAAATCTCCCTCTGCCTGGAAGAGCTTTTCTCCCTGGCTGGCAGTTGCCATCCAGAAGTAGTCAACTTTGAACATGAATTTATCCTGCACAATATATCTCATGGTTTTATACGGTGCCTTGACACAGCAAGTAGGGGCCTACCATAAGAGACATTAAAGTATATATGAATCTTTCAACCAACAATTAGCTTTGGATAAGGTTTAAGGCATGGAAATTTATGGTAATCTGATTTTTAGTCTCATGTTTCTAAGGTTTACCTGCATTAAGCCTTTGAATGACAGTTCAGTCTCCAAATTAGTAAATTCTGCAGTCTCAGTTACGACAGAGCTCAAATAATACCAAACTTCTTTGTTTGAAATTGTTTACTTCTAACAAACGAAGCTTTTTCTTTTCACTGAATTAGTCTTTAAGTGGATGCAATTTGCAATTCCATGCTGCCCTGTGTTGCTTCATTGCAGCTCTCGTTTTAGTACCCCAGGCAAGAGCATATCTTATCCCCAGTGCCAACCTGAACTGACATTATACCTCTCTGGTTTGTTATGGAATGTTTTTGTCTCCCCTGTTTCTTTTCTTGTTTTATTTCTTCAGTAAACATTCAGTTTTGATTCAATAGCAAGGGCGATTATTCTATGTTTATCTTTCACTTGTTCTATGTCTACTTTTTTGCTTTCTGGTTCTCCTTGGGGGAGGATTACACAGCCTCTGGAGGTGGCAAGTCAGACAGTTGAAATGTCAGCACAGCATCTGCTAAAGAAAATAAATAAGTACAGAATACATACCCTGACTGTGGGAGTCATACTTAATTTTTTTAACTGGCTTTGGGCTACTTATAACATGCTGCAAAAAATGGAAGCAGAACTGTGCTTTATACCACTGCTTTTCTTAAAATCAGATATTTGCTGCAATGTAAACATAGACTTATATTCAATATTTATGGGAAGCTATCACTTGAAGATGTATTATATCATTTATTTTAAAAATTATCATATTGTTGCTCTGTTTTTGAATTCCAGAGTATGTGTATGAGCTTAATCTGATACATCAAAGCAACCTTCTTTTTCAACTCTCCTTTGTTTTTGCTTTTGGATTTCAGGATGTTTTTTTTGGTGTGAACCTGGTGAATTTTGGCACTTTATTTTTCCTTATGGTTCTTGCATGCAGTAGTTGTGAGAAATGTTGGGCAAGGAAGTGAAACAGAATGAACAGAGATCCTTGATGTGGTAAGACTCTGTTATGTGCATTTTTGTCCTATTCCAACCCAACTTAACTGTGGACAAAAGAAAGGATTTCCCGACTGTTCCTCAAAGGCAAGATGGATATCACAGTAAGTTCTGTATAGCACAAGAAAAGATTTTTCTTTGCTTATGGTTTAACATTTGTGTTCTGAAAAAAGTTGCTGCAACAATATTGAGATAACTAAGGCTGAATTATATAAAAATCAGAAAAAAGTATCACTTTATTTCTTTAAGTAAAAGTGTGGCATTATGGATAAAGAACAAAGTATTGATTCTCTTCTTCAGAAAACACTTTTTGCTAGAAGTGCACACTGTTCTAAAAGGATGTGTAAGTATCTCATGTTACACGTAGTTTTACAAGACCAGCCAGAAATGTTGTCCAGGTGGAAGCCTGAAATAATATGATTAGACATATTTCTCTCTCGAGAGTGGAAGAATATATGTCTTTATGATATTATCATCTGAGGTATGCGTTTAGTATAATATCCTCATATCACACAGAGGATGTCTTTCCAGTTGCAGTGTGGCTAGGTGACAATGAGGGAAAGGGGAAGTTGTCAAAATGAGTATGTACTTAAGAAACTTACTTCTTAATCAATATGATACTCAGATTTCTTCAGCTACAGTAATAATAGTGGCTATTGATGTTGTAAAATATATAGCTTGACCCTGCACCAAACTGACATTTTCAAAATTTAATTGATTTTAACCTCATTAAGTGTATTCATTGTACAAATTATGGAAAATTTGTCTAATTTTCCATTTTCAGATTCATTTTTTTTTCCATAGGCTTAGATGTTACACTAAAAATGTCAGTAGACCTCCTGGAGGCAGGAAGTGAAACTCATTTCAATTTCAAACTACATTAATTCTGAGTGAAATCAAACTTCTTCTCACATTTATTAAGGCAAGCAAGTCCTTGTGAAAAATTGCAGATTTTTAATAAGGGCATTTTCAGTGGTTCCTTTCCATTCTGACAAACTCATAAATCAATTGCTGTCTTTCAGCCATTACAAATTTATCAGTTCATATGAGTAAATGTGACAGCTGAATACTACTGAAATCCTTACAGCAATATCTCTGTTACCATGATAAACACAGCTTGGCCTCAAAGATGTACTGTTTGGTTTGTTGCATCTTTTGGTCTTTAGTTTTGTTTTGTCTTTTAATCTAAGCATGACCTAGACTATAGGAAACAAGAGGAAAAGCCTAGCCTAAAAAATATTTTACTCTCTCCCTCCCACTTCTGACAGTACAGTCAATGATAAGCACATTTTCATTATGACAATATCCCCACATTTTTTTTCAGTTGACACTTAAGACAGAGAAAAATATGACTTTGTTTAAGACATCATTTGGCATAGATAGAGGAAGAAGGATAAACATTATTCACTTCTAATATTTAGACAAAAATTCTGTCCAAGTTCATCAACATATGTAGAACTTGCTGTATTTGTAACTCATGGAGTTTTCTTTTCTTGTAGTGGTGATCACAAGGCAGTCATTTTATGTATACTGTAAGGCTACCGTATTCACTAATGGCGTGCTCTAAGTGATTTATTGGATCATATACAGCATTCAGTACTCGCAGTCTCCACGGGCTAATTAAAAATATATAATTCTACGGAAAGTGCCTTGCTGTTTATTTTGATGAATTGTAAATTGTGAGAATGTTTGCAATAAATTATGCATCCCACAGCAGGGAAAAAAGTGCAAAAATACCAATAGAGGTGTAATCAGACTAATAAGAAGAACATTCAAGGTCCATAATTTTGCATTGACAAAATTCATTGGAAACTGAATTTTCAGAAAATAGAGGCAGAACAGTGAGCTTCTTTGAATGTTTCCAAATTTATGACAGATTCCAAACACAAATCACTTTTCAAGGCTGCTGAATAGATATTTAGGAACATTTAATAGTACTGATTTGCGTCTATTATTTCTTACTCCCACTCATGTAGCTCAGTAATTGAAATGCTGAGTAACAGTTCCCCTCCTCAGTTCTAATGATGCCCTTTATATTCTTCTTTTTAATGCAGTGCCTGAACTTTAGAAAGGTTCTTCTCTGCCAAATGTCAGTCTATGACAAGATGTAGAAATGGAAATCCTCTTCTTTTATCCATTTTGCTAGATAAATTTGTTATGGACCAATAAGGTTGCTAAATGTTTGGCTCCTGTATCCTGTTTATTAAGTAAAAAAAAAAGCAATAAAATAAATCCAATAAAAATAGCACTTCTGGTCCAATCTCCCACTGATACCAGGGCAAACCAAAGTCCTGTCAATAAATCTAGAGAAAGAAGAATCCAATTAAGCACCTTCCACTTCAATAGAAAAGTCCACCTAAAACCAATTTCATAGAGAATGTAACCTGTTAGCAAAGATACAAAAATTAGTTCATAATTATAAGCTAATGCAGACTTGAGAACATTCAACATTGCAGCTTTCACCCAGATCAACAATTTATTTCCACTCCCAGTTTAAAATATGAATCCTTTCCTTTGCAGGGAGAGCTCGATAAATCATGGAGATTTAACCTAGTATGAAATATTGGCAAATCCTGTTCTGCACTGGTATTTTCATTACTATGGCTGCCTTGATGTGGTAAGTACCTTGAAGTAGATAAAAGCTTTAATATAAAAGTCAATGGAAGAGATTGTTTTCTCTTTCAGTAACACTTTAATGCTGCAGGGCTACACAACTGTGGAAGGTTTTTCTGTCCACTTTGTGCTATCTACATTAAGGCTGTTTTGAAACCATTTGTGTGTGTAACATTGGACTTCCCTGTAATGTGCACAAGCTACTAGACTATCTCCTAAGTATAGCTACTGCAGGCAACACCAGAGGCTTATTCCTCTAATAGAAATAACTGTGCTCTACTTTTCTTGCATCAGTTCGGAGGGTGTGAAGAAAACATAGTTCTTTTCTCCAAGACCCTGTCTCCAGTTAAAACAGGCGCTCAACCAGTCTCCGACCTCTCATTTTGTTTAAATATTCTTTCTGTAAGCACCTAGAAAAACCCTATAATTTTTTTCCTCTCTACTGCTTGATGGGTGGATAAAAGGAAGACTCTGAGGGGATGACAGAGAACAGCTTCCTTGAAAATGAGAGATGACTGTTTAGAGGACTACAGAAGAAAACAGAAAGCACCTGGACAAGAACTGTACAATGTTCAGTGTGGGAACTCTTGGTTGAGCAGCCAGGCCTTGCATCATGCCCTAGGTCTGTCTTTTTTAAGTGCCCAGCCTACAGAGTGCTCAGGGAAATTTGATATTTTTAACAAGTGTTTAAAATCACCTCAAATGCCAAAACATTTGGTGCGTGTGACAAGAAATATCCACCATAGCTTAAGAAACTTCAGCGTGAACACTTCTGCTCCTGGCTGCTCTCCTCAAGCTTCTGCAGGCAGGCAGGTAGACAGACAGCTGTGAGCATTGCCTCAGTCCCTTAACTCTGTTCTGAGTGAACTGGGAGGTATAGTGGGGAGACTAAGTGGCTACAATCTCTGGTTGTCACCCTGATTATAGTCTTTCTTTCCCAGTATTTTCATGGGCTGCCAGCCCAATAGCTAGTTGTGAACTGCCTCCATTTGCAGCTGAGGTTCATATAAGGTTGCCTGCAAGTATTATGCATGAACCTTATTGGACAGGGATATGAAAGGGAGAGGAGGTTTATCCTGACTATTGATCTGTAAGGGAGTGTTGCAGTTACTCTGAGCAGCATATATGTCAGTTGCAGATATCCCCAGAGCCTGTGTGCAAATCTGGATCTCAGCTACCTCTTGTTCCAGACTGTGCATTGCTATGTAAACTTTACTTGTGACCAAACATTGAACCATACAAGCGCATTCTCTATACACACAACATTATACACACACATACTCTTTAAAAGGCAGGACACTTGTCATTTAACAGTTCTGATTCCAGACTCTGGTTTGCTTTGACTGTCTTTTTTAGTTCCAGCCTTATGCAAGTCACTGATCATAGATGTCCTTGCTTCTGACAGAATGATAAGGTGTGAAAAAGATGAAAGAGCTAGCATGAAGGAAATATTGGCTAATGTTACAAAGGCAAATTCATAAGCCTTGAGAACTGTCTCTTTAATGTCCAGAATAATCTCATAAGGTCTCACAGAAATATTTGAGTCCAAATTTCCATACCACCTTGTGCCATATGATTAAAAAAGAGATAAAAGAATTAAATAAATAAAATACTCATTTGCTAGTACATTTTTTTAAGATTTTAAATAAAGCAAGTTTTATTTTCCATCTGAAACATCAAAATCATGTAAAGTTCCATCCTGCTTTAGTTATCTGAGATATTTGTGTCTGTTTGCCTAACAAACTCTTGAGAGTGAATACTTTTATGGTGTTGCTTTTACTTTCTGAAAGAGTTTTGAGCTGTAATGAAAGTAAGTGTAAAATCTTTGCAGATAGAACATTTGCAAGGCTGATTAATGTGACTCTTAATTTTTAAGCACCAGAATTCAGACTGAAATCTATAGTTATGCATCAGGCTTCCTACACAAGAAAAAAAGGCTTCCCAGAATGGGATGCATAATGTCATGTATGCTCAGCAGGGCACTGCCTGAAAAGACATTAGGAAATGCTACAATTCTGTCAAAACCCCTTCCACTCTCTGTGACTTGGATGCCCCTCTCTGGGCTCTATAGAAATGTCGCTTCCTATCTCCTGAGGAAAAATGTCTATGTCTCTTTTTTCAAAAAATAAGAAAATAAGTAATGAGCAAAAATGATGTCCTGGTTTCAAAGCAGCAGTGTGTACAGTAGCTTATTTGCAATGAAGGAAACGGAACATAAAGTATTTCATTCAAGGAAGGCATTCAGATCCATCTTCTAACAGACTGCATATCAGGCCTGACTCTCCACTCCTCTTTAAGTTGGAGGTTTCTTCATGGGTATTCAGAATAGGATGCACCTATACCCACTAGATATTTTATTGCTTGGATTTTTTTTTTGGTGTATGTTAATTTGGTTGTTTGTTTTAAAGAATTCTCATTTGAATATATTTGAATACTAAAACTACAGCAGTGTCTGAGCAACTTTAACTTACGGTGTGTGCTGATCTGGGGACTTAGTTCTAGTGACATCACTCTGGTCTTTGAAATAGGTATAACCCCAAGAATTAGGGAATGTTGCAGAAGGAATTTTGTATTGGTAAATTTAATTTCTCTAAGACAATGTAGCCAAACACCAGCATCATACCAGAACTCCACAATAAACTGACTTCTTGTACCTGCCCAAAATAATGTCACAGATCAGAAAATGGGTCTCACTACGACGGCAAAAGTTCTTCCACTTGTCGTCCCCACTACTTAACAAAAATCTAAACATGTTTTGTTGTGCTGCGTTATGATATATAAAGAAATGAAATAATGTTTATAAAAATCAATTCTTTGTCATATTACGTTTAAATTTGGATCTTGTGTATTTTGAATAAAAAAACTTGTAGTCTTACTATATCAGGTGTATCAAGGAGTAAAGCTAAATAGCTATAAGGGAAATTGATTCCTGTTCACACTTCACCAATTATTTATGAACACAGTGTTCTTGTTAACATCAATTTAATTTAACTACATGGAAATACATTTTTTCTTTGCAAATAAGAAGGTGTGGATCCAAAAATAAGTTTAGATATCTTACTCCAAACTTCAACCTCAAAACCACTAAATCTTACTCAGCTAGACCTGGGGCTTCTCTCTTTGCTGAAGGGCTGGCTGCAAGATTGCAGTCAGGATCACACTAACCACATGGTCTTTCATTCCTTTCTGCTGGTGCCCAATCTCAACAGCATCAGTAAGGTATGTTCTTCCTTAAAGTTGCCAGCAGCCTTTCGGATATCACACTTTACTGAGTAACATAGGTTTAATTCCTTCCTGCCGGAGGAACGACTCAAAGCTATGTTTTTAACTGCCTGTTTTCTTCATGGCATTGTATGAAGTATGGGCAGTGTCAGTAGATCTGTGTCATCTTTACCTAGTCAATATGTTCTGACTTCTAGGAGCATGTTCTGGACTTTGGATCCAGCATGGTTACTGGTGATTAAAGCTCAGATGGGTGGGGTTTCAAGGGTCTTTTACATTACGTATTTGTGGTACTGTTCTGAAATATTAAACTCCTGCATTTAGATTCCATTCTGTGGAGCAAGTGATTAAAAATTTGACACAACTGGACCTAATTTACTGAGGGCTAAATCCTCCCATAATTTCAGTAAGCACTGACAAAGCCACTGCTCTGCCTGTTTCACCTATCTGGCAAATCTTTCAAAATTATTCCTTGAGAACAATAGGCCAAAAGAGAAAATAAGTGGTAAGAAATTCAACAGTAGGTTCAATATTCCTTTTTTTTAGGGCTAAAGAAAGAAGCACAAGCTTGCAAACTACTGTTCAGGTCAACTTTAAACTCAATATGTAGCTTAAAAATAGCTCCTCTGAATGTTACAAAAGGACCTAACCAACACAAGTGAACTACTATTTTTCTGAACAAAGACTTAATTCAGTGATTTCATTGTGGGTCACATGGGTAGTGCTTTTAAAGAACTTAATTACTTTTAAAGAACTTAAGCTTCCATCACACACCAATCTACTCAGAGAATTTGGCTTACAGTCATAATACAGTTTTACAAAATAAGTTATGTGAACACAATGATTTCAAATGAGAGGAAAACATTGAAATTGTGCAAAAGCTGGATTAAAATCCAAGAAAAAAGAAGTTTATGTTATCTTTTCATGATGAATATTTTAATAGAATTTACACTTTTTATCCTTTTTAATAGTCTGCCCTGTGTCTGATAAAATTAAACAAGCTTTATATACTACCCTAGTAGGGGTTGCCATGTTTGGGGTAATGTTAAACTCTCTCACAAATCATTATCGATTTAAAATTATTCTGATTAGTTTCAGATGGCTGGAAAAGGCTGTAAGTGGAATAAATCTAGATGTCGTCTTCATGTTTTTAGTCCAGCATTGCCCTCATTACAGAAGTGTCATGCATAGGTTGTGTTGGCAGACTTTGCTTAAAAATACACTTCTAGGCTTCATGTGAAGAAGTATAAATAGCTGCCTTCTCATTACATGAAAGTTTCATGGTGCTTGCAATGCGGGATCAGGAGGAAGTCAGAGAATAATGTCCAAGCACAAAACTGCATCTGTAATATATACGAGGGCGTCTGGACTGCAGAAGTCATTATTTATCATCCTCAGTACTTTTTGATGAGTTATCAAGATATACTGAGACTTATAGAGCCTCAATTAATATTTGAGAATTGGAAGTGTTTCTGTGTTGCATTTAGGGACCTTCATGTTCTTATAAAAGAAGTGTTATAAAATCTTGTGTTTTGTATATTGGATCAGAATTGCTGTTAGTGTTAAAAAATGCTTGTTAATTATAAATTATATCTCTTAATTATTTACAAATATTACCGAAATCTCCAGTAGTTTTATACTTCTTTATAGGTTCATAGCACCTCTGGGAGGGATTGTAAAATATACACTGTAAAGAATGACACAACTTTTAGAGCAAGTCCATGCAAGGCCCACAGTGAAGAACTTTTATGCTTAGATTGTCTTCCTGTCTTCCCTCTCAGGTAGGAGAACATATAGGTTGTGCTATTATGCTTGAAACTATTAATTATTTGTTCATTTAAAAAAATGGCAACACAGATTCACAGGTTGATAACTAGGTGCCCACCTGAAAAAGATAAAACAAGCAGAAGACAAGAGGTTTTTGTTTGTTTGTTTGTGTTTGGTTTTTTTTGTTTGTTTTTGTTTTTTGCAAAACTCAAGATTCTGCTTTTTTTCAATGTTTTTTTTAAACTGTTTTTAAACACAGGTGTGGCAGCCATTGAGTCTTCTGGAGTCTGGTCACGTAGTTTTGGGTTAAAATGGACTGCACTGGGGAGTGTGCTGACAGTAATGTTCACTCTCTGGCTGTTAACTGGACTTCTGTACAGAGTAGGTAGA
Source organism: Cariama cristata (assembly GCF_000690535.1). NCBI lineage: Eukaryota > Metazoa > Chordata > Aves > Cariamiformes > Cariamidae > Cariama > Cariama cristata. Next base: position 18,802 of record NW_009633789.1, read on the forward strand.
CACTCTATTGCTCTGCACTGTCTAAATTTATATACTTCTGCATATGTCCAGGGAAGGACTCTTTGAAAGGCAAGGAGCTCCCCTGTCTAATGCTGAACTGTCGCTAGACTCAGGCAGCAGCTGAGCAAGGGGTTTCATGCTGTTTATTTTGAAAGTTTAGATACTGTTGGTTTAGGTTCCTAAGCTCTTTTTTTTTATATATATTGCCCTTTGTGTCATGAGACGGCATAAATAAGAATGGACATAATATAATTGTAGAATAGAATAGAATAGAATATTTCAGTTGGAAGGAACCCAGAAGATCATCTAGTCCAACTACCTGACCAGAGCTGATCAAAAGTTAAAGCATGTTATTAAGGGCATTTTCCAAATGCTTCTTGAACACTGACAGGCTCGGGGCATCGACCACCTCTCTGGGAAGCCTGTTCCAGTGTTTGACCACCCTGTCAGTACAGAAATATTTCCTAATGTCAAGTCTGAACCTCCCCTGATGCAGCTGTGAGTCATTCCCATGCACCCTGTCACCGGATCCCAGGGAGAAGAGATCAGCACCTCCCTCTCCACTTCCCCTCCTCAGGAAGATGCAGAGAGCAATGAGGTCACCCCTCAACCTCCTTTTCTCCAAACTAGACAAGCCCAGAATCCTCAGCTGCTCCTCATAGGACGTTCTTTCCAGTCCTTATACACAATAATAATGCAAGGGCAAAGAGTAAGTTAACTGATGGCTCTTGTATTCATGTCATCAGAATACAGCAATATAGAGACATTGAATGCACATGAAAGTCAAAGCAATAAATATCAGATAATTTCTATTTCCAACTTATTGCCCACTAGCTATCACAAAGGAAATATTTTTCAGTTTGGGCAGTTATGTAGCTAGCTATAACATCTAAAATTATGTTGGATAATACATATCTGTTTTCAAAATGGGGACATATCACCACAATTCCAGATATTAAGTTAATGTTATATATCTTTCCTGGCAGCTAAATCATGTAATAATTAGACAACTCAGAGAGAATGAGCTCCTGAGCTTTTACATTTTGAAACTATTTTCTCTTTTGTTAACAGTTGCACAAAACTATGGATTGGGTGAAAAGTAGTGAATGAGTTAAAAGAAATAATCCCAACCAAACAAATCATTGTTACAGGAAATGTTAGGATAATGCTATGGCAGATTGTTTCCTATGTGATGATTTTATTTGCCGTATTTTCATCTTGCTTTTTACAAAGATTAATGTAAACACTATCACCTTTTTGACAGATATTGATGCAGTAGTAATTGTCCTTTTTTCCCTCTTTTTTTTTTTTTTCTTCCCAAACCTAAATTATTTTGGAGGAGTAAAGCTTATTGCATATTCCAGTCAAGAAACACTGACAGTACTTTTGTAGCTAAAATAGCTACTTATTTATTGATGTTTTAAAAAATCATCAGCAGTAAATAACAATAAAAGACAGTTCAGCCTCCAGCTGCTCGATTGGCTGATGTCAATTTTATGTGGCATAAGTGAGGAATGAGGCAAATGGAATTGAACACTGTGAATGGATAATGGTGTCCCACTGCAAGTTAAATGTTGAGGCACTGTAAGTGAAGTTATATAAAATAAATGCTTAAGTGAGGCTGAGACATTTATCTTCAAAGCAGGAGACCATTTTCCAGTCTCAAAGTTTAATTCCACTGTCACTGTTGCTATTACATGAAGGATTAATATTATAAAATCAATAGATAAATGAAAGTGGCTTTGTGGATCAATGGAAGAGCTATATGCACCAAAATCTTGTGTTTTGATTGTCTCAGGCTCCAGGAATCTTCCCCATTCATGCATGCTGAAACTAGTTTAGTTAGAAGTAGGAGATACGAGAAAACAAAAACTGAGGTGAAGTTCAAAGCAGTATAAATTAACTGTTTGGTAAAGTTTCTTAGATTAAATCTGAAAGTTTTTCGTAGGAGGAAAAAAGTAAAAAAATTTACATTTGTAAAAGCCAAATCCAAGAACAAAATATGTCATCAAATAATTAAAAAAGAGGTGATAGAAGGAGCCCAAACTCGTGGAACATACACGTTGAGCGGGTCAGAAGATGTCAGTACAGATCCACCTGCAAATTTTAGGTCAGGAAGTGAATTAGAGTCTTAACTGAATTAAAAACTTTTTTTGTCAGATAAATCTTTTTATGGTTGTGAATAGGTTCATTGTGAACACTGGAATTTTGAATGCCTGTGTTAATGACATGAGGTTATCTAGAGGTCTTTCAGTCTCTAGGGGAAATAAATAGAATAAATTTTCTTTCATTTTCTTCTTTTGCTGCTTGTCCTGCTACTGTTTTCCTGTCTTCTCACTCTAACAACAAGGTGACCTTATCTGGTGGCAGATTCAGGAAGAAAACACATGAACATGGTCCTACAAAGAGCGCGATTTGTCTCTGATTGAATGGTGCTGTCTCTCTGTAGCTTCCTTCATGGCTTTTGGATCAGTGCAGATGTCTTTGTTCAGCGAATTGAGCTTCTTATTTCTTCTAGGGCTATTGACTTCAGAGGACATCTGCTGTTTAACACTCTGAAAAACCCAGTCCCTGTGTGAAGATGTAGAACCAGTTTGCTGCACCTGCCTCTCAGGGTTGGTGTAGTTGTCTGGAGGTCTCTTCAGCCAAATGATGGTGTGATACTGGAGCATAGAATCGTAATTACACTAACTTGAATCTAACCAGGTCAAGCAGTTCTTCTCATAATGACATGATTTTCAGAACAGGATGTACAAGAATATAGAAGAGATTGCTAGCCCATGCTAGGTCTCCTTCGCTCTGGTTTTAGAGTAATTAAGCTAATACCACATATTAATTTGACTGTTCAGGCTTGAAGGGATTTAGCCTCGAACACTTTTCAAAAACTTACTAGATGTCTTTTCACATTTTATATAATGGACTTTTAGACATTGTGGAAAACATTATCTCCTTTTACTGCTTTCTGTTGGTCAGTCTAGAGAAGAGAAATACAAGTTAATCCACAAACTGTGAGGCAGCTTCAAAGGGTCTTGCAAAAGTGACAGCATTGGTATTGAGTGATATCAAGTAACAGTGACTCAAAAAGTTTGGCTTCCATTTTCATCTGTGCTGCTGATGTGCTTTGTCATTTAACCGTTCTTTGGTGTCAAAATACAGCCTATAATTAGCATGTTAGGATCCTCAGGTAAAAGGCTTTATACAATGGAAAATATCACTCTGGTGAAGATAAAGTAAATTGTTCTTGTTAACAGAATGCTATTGTATGTTTTTCAAACTGTCTACTTGTTCCTGCTTTGTGATCTGAAAACAACTGAAGGATAGTTTCTTATTTCATTAATCCATTTATGGCAATAACAGTTTTAGTCCTGATTGTATCAAAATATTTCACAGCCAGATGCTTATGTATAAAGACAGTATTTTATTTTGAGAAAGATAAGCAATGAATATAAAAAACTTCTACGAAACTATCTTTCAGCTTAGAGAAGAAAATCTGCTTTTGCTGACTTTCTTGACGTTTTGAACTCCACTTAGGAGATGTCTCATTTTTGCGTGTTGACCAGGAAGCAGTTAGCTGAAAAGACAGACTGCTCTGTGTGAGTGAGCAGAAACACGGAGAATATGAAGACCACACACAAAAAATAGGGAAAAGGTTAAAAGAGTATTTTGAGCAGTCAGCCTTCTCTAGGAAATACTGAAGCAACAACTTATTTAAAATGTGACAACTGGATCTCTTCTTGACAAAATCACAGACTTTTTTTTTTTTTTTTTAAATTCAGTGAAAAGAGTTTATTTCATCAGAAAAGGAGCAGTATCAGGAAGCTTTGGGAGTTGTGGTCCTCAAACAAAGAGTCAGAATCACTCTTTAATTTTTGACCTTTCTTTGTGGTTTTTTGGAAGATTTTACACATTTCTTTTTACTAAGACCTGAAACCATTTCAAATAAACTTGTGATCTGTTTTCTTAACCCCCACTGTGTATTCCTTGGGCACAGGTCTCCTGAAGAACTTCTTCGTTGTGGTCTACTAACAGTTTTGGCTTTCCTTCCATTTGTAAACTTAGACTTGGTATAAGTTTCTTCTCTCTGTAAAGAATTTGGCTAATCTTTTTGCAGTGTTGGCCAAAGAGTAACCATTGACTTGCAGTCAAACTAGTCTTTTATTTCACATACTGAGACCAATAAAACCGAAAAAGAAGAAATATTCATGGGAAAGCATGAACTTTTTACTTCCTATATAACAGTCTGCATTGAACTCTAAAGAAAACAGTAACCTGTCTATAAACAGCAAAATGCTAGAAATGTAAATGTTCAGTAAACAGAAAAGAAAATCACAACAGGCACAGATACACTTTAAGCATTTATGGATTGTGTCTGAAATGATATATTTAGTGAATTCTATGAGTTTCAATAGCCTCTAGAGTCATCCATTAAAATCAAATTAAATAGATTGTAGAATTGCTGTAGGACTTTAAGGTCATTTTTTGCCCTGTGTTGCAACCACGAAACTCCATTAGATTTGGCTCTTTTATGTAAAGACCTTTTTTTCCAAAATTTGGAACCTTGCAGTGAACATTGAGTCAAGGTCCAGCTGCTTTTACATTTGCTATGAGACATGAGCTAAATCGTATCATTTGGACCCCCAGTCTTGTAAACAGCCATGATTTCATTACAAAGGTTTTTCAACTAAACATTATGACAGACTGAAATTTCTGCTTCTGGTTGTTGTCCATGAAGTTGTTATTCTTTTGCTGCTTTGTTTTGACTTGATATTAGGACTGTTATTGTTAGTGGTATCAACTTACAACTCAGCTTAAAATTAGTGCCAAACTTTTAGAATGCCATTTAACATCTGCTG